>NC_060153.1:17524444-17532265 GCF_021292245.1 Micropterus dolomieu
AATTATTCCGTAGAATAATTTAAGGTTCTTTACTGTAATTTTACAGTAAGTGTTTGGCAACTTTTGCTGCCAGACTTTTTACCGTTATTTTACGATTGGTTTTTTTTACATTTATTTACCTTAAATTTAAAGTTTCACAGTAAAAAACAGAAAGTTGTCTTAATTTTAAATATGTGAATTTCTTTGTCTTTTTACATAGAATTCAATGTAATTTTACATTCAGGGCAATTAAGCAATGGAATAATCCTGTAAAAAAACTATAATTTCTTATTATATGAATATACAGATTATAACTTTTATTTTATGGTTAATGTTGTTAAAAGTATTTTTCTGTATTTTCATGGTATTTATATGTAATGTTGAAAAAACTGAAAAAATCTGTAAAATAATACAGTATATTTCTGTGAAAAAACTTTTTTTACAGTGCTCTCTAGTAACAAATAGCAACTAGCCAAGGACTCCATTGCTGTGTGTCCTCCACTGGCTACCAATGGCCTCCAGAATCAGATTCAAGTCACTAATGCTAGCATTTTTCAAGTTTACGTTCCTTCTCGGCCACCACGCTCTTCCAACGAACGCCGCCTGGCTCTGTCATCCCTTCATACAAAGCAATCCCAGTCCTGGCTGTTTGCATCTGTGACACCACGATGGTGGAACAACCTACCACATGCCATCAGAGCAGGGGTGTCCCTCTCTAACTTCAAGAAGCTCTTGAAAACTCATCTCTTCTGAGAACACTTCCTCTTATAACACCTCTAACTACTAACATCTAACATGCACTTCCTGTGATGACTGTATGTTGTTCCTCAAATGTAAGTCATTTTGTATAGAAGGGTCTGCCAAATGAGTAAATGTAATGTAAATGTAAGGACTGGACTAATCCCTGCCTACTTGGAAGAGCCATGCTCATCAAAGAACCAATCCAGGCTGATTTGGTCTACAGAGATAAGCCCATTGCCCTTTTTCAAATTTAGCAACCAATCTACATTATGTCTGTGCATTGCCACCTGCTCTGGTGCTCCTTCAGGCTGCACACAAGTGTTATACCTAGTGTTAGAGTTTTACAGCTGGTGTTAAAGCTAATAATTATCATCAGACAAAAATATAATCGCTTTGGGCTGTCATTTGTCAAGGTCAAATTAAAAGAGGAAAAAAAAGAGATAATGGTGATGTCATATTAACAGAGTTAGGAGTGTACTCTAACATCGTAGAATAAATGTGATTGTGTGTGATAGGTGAGACAAAGGGTCAGAAGACTGGGACAGCTTAATGGCTGATGTCTATCCGGCCGACAGGTGTGAAGCTGTGCTGGACACTGGAGGCAGCTTTGCTCTTCTGACCATCCCCCTGTAAAGCGACCTATTGGCCTTGATAAAGATCTCCTGACACCAGCCCACTCAGAACCTTGAATTAGAAATACAAACAAATCCCTTAGAGGTATAGATTACAAAAAACATTTATACTACCACCTTTATACAACACCCACTGTTGCAGTATGACTTATCGATGTAGTCAGTGTGAGGATGTGTTGTGTTAATGTAAAGAATACCTGGGGGATTGTTGCATAACTGAGATGAGAAGTCTGTATCATCGTTGGCTCTGGTGAAAATCAAAACCCTCACGACCACAACAGTAGTATACTTGAAGTACCCTCTTCAGAGGTAGATGCAATGATAGTGTGCCTGTATATTATGCAGCAGACAGAGATGTAATATATTTGGGATTCATTTTAAAATAATGCTGAAGCAGAAAATAGATCTTAATACAGCACAGTGATGACTTGTCACTGGTTAATGTTTGTTGATTGCAATCACTAATCTTGGTATTTAAGTTAAATGAGCTGCTTCTACTAAAAGCCATGTATGTGTGACAGGGGAGACATCACAAGACGGGCAGGAGTGCCGAGAGAAAATGATAAGGATAAAGAATGCAGCATGAGCACATTACCATCCATCTATCTAGCACATATCCACCAAGATGGGAACCACTGATTTCCCACAGAAGTGGAGATCCTTGGACAGAGCCAAGTGAGTACACCCCTGTTTGCTGGCTAAAAAGGAATCCAATCTGATCACACACCACTTTCATTTAGCATGATGAAACTGTTTGTAAACCTGCTATTTAGGATCGAAATTCCCCCTCCAGCTGTTAAGAAGGCAGATGGAGGGAGGGGGACATAGAGGAAAACAACAGTTCCACGCTTTCATCATAGAGGTTTTTGTTGTTGTTGATGAACACACATACCTTTCTAGGGGTAGCATGTTTTAGCAAAAAGAAAACCACTGATGCAATATTTTTTTTAGCAGTGGTATATCTGTAAAAGCAGAATTTCTCTGATGTTTCTCCAAACTAATGAATTGTAACAGTGGACTTGTGTGTTCATTCTCCTCATTTCTGCCATGGTTGTGTTAATGGAGTGTGTAGAACTGTGTTTGTTCTGCATAATTCCAGACATCAGTGCAACCATGCTTATTTTCACCCTCTTTCACCTCTCTCGCTCTCTTTCTCACTCTTTTTACCACTTTGGTCAATATCTGTTAGAGTTATAATTCGCCATAGCAACCCTGTACCAGGCTGTTTAACTGGCAAATGGGATAATGAAGTGAAACAATGCACACCTGGCCAGAGACCGAGGGCAGTCTGCTCTGGTTAGTGCAGTAATAGTATCAGATAGCAACACCGCAACAAACATAACATACAGAATGCAAAATAAAGAAATGTCAGCTGTAGGGGTCAGCCTTACCTCTGTGTCAGTGTCTTATGTCTTTGAAAATGGACAAACTCTCAGTTTTCGTACTTGTCTTTTTCCCCCAGAAAATGTCAATAAAGGTGTTTACCACAGATGCACAACACTGGCAGTTATCTATTATTGTTTTCATGGTAAATTGGACATGTATGTACATACATGTGATTATGACCTAAGGGTGAACAGTGACAAATATTTTGGTTAAATACAAATGATGAAAGCCTTTTCATACTGAGCAAGGCAATCATACAAGAGGATTGAGATATAGGATTAAATGGATGGTATAAGTCAGCTAAAATAGTTTGGGACTGATAGAAAATGTATTTGCTTAGGGGAGGGGACTTTACATTTTTCTGATGACACTGGTGAAGGTGTGCTTTTTTTCTAGGATTTATATTTTATTACTAAATTATTGGTAGTATTGCAATCACGCTGTCCTTTCATTTGCGCCATTAGGGGGGTAGCAGGTGCACCTTTCTTACATTGGTGAACTGTTACACACACAAGCAACGTGGCAGGAGGTCAGTTTATAACTTTTGACAACTACTGGAAGAATTGCCATGAATTTTGATACTTACATTCACGGCTCCCAGATGATGTATCTTCATGACTTTGGTCATCCAGTTGTGCCATCATCAGGTCAAGATTTGATTTGGACTTGATGGTAAACATTGTAAATGCTATAGAGCAACATGTTATTATGAGTGCATTAGCATGTTGACAATAGCATTTAGCTTAGTAGCCTACACTTTCACAGAGTCACTAGCATGGCTATAGAAGTAGTCTTGTTTGTATAGTTCATCCATGTTTGCACATAAAGGTGTTCCTGTAAACAAAATTCACATAGACTCACAAGTTGGTTTATTTGGTTTTTGTAATCTGCCATCCTGCCAGTTTATAGATTTTGGTAATCAAGAAGGTAAGACTCCATATACCTGTAAACCCTTGTTTTTTGGGTTGTTTTCTGGAGTTGAGCTGGAATCATGGGGCACTTGATGGTGCAGTGATTTGATGCTACCACTTAATTCAGCAAACAGTATGTTCTAACCCTGTATCCTTTACTGGGTTTTTTTCTCCAGTATTTCTTTAAAGAGAGGCAGACCAGTCAGTGACCATGTTTATTGCCAATCTCTTGTGGCACTCTGTGCTTAATAGTTATGTACAAGTATTGAAACCAAAGCCACCCTTTTCTGTAAGTAAGTCTGTAAAGGAAAGTGTGAGAAATGGAGAAACAAAAATAGAACTAAAAATGAACACACACACATCCTCTTTCACTATCAGCCTGCATGTCCTTAAACATCAATCAAGCATAAACATCAAATGTCAAACGAACAGAAAAACCTCAGACTTTGGCTTCAAAAATAAAAAACAATAAGGGTTTGGGGATTTGACAGCAGCGCCCCCTCATTGGTTTTGTGTGCATCCTTGGATGTGTGTGAGATGATGACCTATAGTTCTGAGGTCTTAATCCATCTGAAAAGGTCTGCAGGGCTTCTACAAAGAGAAGTAGGCCTGATTGATCACATCTCAGAAATGTCTCCTCAGACCTCCTCAGCCTCATGTACCCTGCTGCTGTATGGTCTGTAGCTGGGCATTTACCCTAGGTTTGTTGTGTCTGTGTTGTTCAGAAGGATTATACTGACATCGGGCTGTTTGTGCAGCCATGACTTTTAACTATAACTCCATTTTGACCTACTGTTTAATTCACAGAGCAGTGAATCTGCATCTAAACTAAAATCAGAGGATGGCTTTTTTTGTTTTCCTGTAATCTTTATAATCTACAAATGAAGGGTGTAATCATTCCATGTGCATGGCACAAAAATTAAACAGAGCAATCAGCCAAGCACTGATCCACCATGTCTGAATGGTAAAGTTAATGCCAAAGTGCTTGACCAAAAATTTTGCAATGGCCACTAGATGCCAGCTCCAAAAAAACTTCACATGTACTGAAATGAAGTGGAAAACCCCAACTTCTCCCTTGAATATAATTTTTTAGTGATTTGTGCAATAGGTCAAGAAACCTATTCCTGATGTCCCTTGACAAAGCTATAAGTGATTTTTGCCCATTAGGGGGCAGATGAACTTCTAAACAAGCAAACAAACACACAGCCTCATGATCTTCAAAAGCATATTTTGCAACAGATCTACTCTTCAAGTGAGATGCCCTGTGTCATTCAATATATTTGTTGATCTCATGAAGTCCCCCCTCTGTTTGTGCATATACAGTATTTGTGCTGTTTGCTATCAATCTATGTAGATAGTGAATGTGTTTGCACTTCAAATTGCCATTTTACTTTACACTGTATTTGCATAAAGCAGTAACAATCTATCAACTGTGACACTGACTGACACGTTAAAAGGCTACAACATAGACCTTAAGCCGCAACAAATATTAGCTTTCAAGTGGGAAAATCTCCTTTTTGTTTACAACTATGGACAGATTTCTTGACGTGTAATTGCAAAGAGTACACGTCAAGACGTTGAATGAGCTGTCAGTCAAATGACCAGTGGGAAAAAGTGCACATGCCAACATCAATTAACAGGCTGGAGAGCTAGTTAGCTGGTCAGCTGTGTTAGTTTGTTTTTAAATTAGTCAGGTTTGATGCTGAAAGATGATGTTAACCTTATGCTAACCTTACACTGCTGGACTGGCCATCAGGCAAACTAGTAATTTCCTGGTGGTCCGACATGCCTTTTGGACCAACACAACTGTCATTTTTGATATTGTCAATATTGTCATTGTACTAAAGTTATAAATGTTGTTCAGTAATCTTGTTAAAGTTTGGCTTGCCCACACAGAGGCGACTATCAAAAGTGCGATCACCTGCTCTTCGACTCTTGTGGTTTACATATTGTCCTTGTGTTTTATTGCATGTAAAACCAGTAGGAAATTGAAGCATGCGTGAACACAAGAGTGCAAAACACAGAAATTACCCTGATTATCCTGTTGCTATGCACTTTAATGATACAAAGCATGACATCTTTTCCTTGCAATTTTACGAAGGTTAAGGTGCCACAGAAAGGTGGTCCCTTCTGATAGGCTTCTATTTTCAGTTTGCCTCATCTGAGGAGGTGTTGGCTGTATCTGTCTGGAAAGTTCTTTAGTTTTACCTGCTGAACAGCAATAGCAATGAATTCAAGCGCTCCCAGCACATAACGTTGTGGATGAGCTCTCAGCACTGCAGCTGTCCACAGTGCCATCTTCAATCTGTAACTGATGATGGCTCTAAAATGAGCACATTTTGTTTTGTTTGTTTGTTGTGTTGTGTCTGCATATTGGGTCTCCCTATCCCAGTTGGACAGACATTTTCACACATTATAGCAATACTACACAATATTGCCAAAACCATAAGAAAATCAGACAGTATGTAAGTTCTAGTGTGAATTTTTACCCAAATACAGTCTGGCTGAAGAAATGCTCCATGTGTCTTGTTCTCTCTGTGTATTGGTGTCAAATGTGAAGCTGTGACTCATTAACTGCCAAAGGATGTAAATGAGATCCAAATGCATCACTCTGCTCAATGACCTATTTAGTTACATGTGGAGAGTTATCTTAAAAAACAACATGAGGTGAATATATCTGAACAATTCACTGGCCAGATTATGTTGTGCAAGGATATGCGGTGACAGATGTGGTACATAAAGCAGCTGACTGCCACAATCCAATACTCAGTCTGGTTGTTGGATATACAGTATGTGCAGGTGTGCATTTCTATTCTGTGTGTGTGTGTGTGTGTGTGTGTGTGTGTGTGTGTGTGGTATTTCTGTAGAAATAAAATAAATGGGAGGTCTCTTTGTTTGTCTGTTGTTTGTTTCATTGATGTGTGTGACTGGTGTGTGTGTGTGTGTGTGCATCTGTTAAACACAGAACATTGCAAACATTTGTCCATAAATAGGATTTGGATGAAATTTGTTCATCATGAAAACATACATATCCTCCCGCTAAAGCAATGTCAGAATGTTAACATGTGTCTGTCTGCTTGCATGCATGCTGTTTGCAAGTACGCTGCATGTGTTTTGTCTTATATATCTGTTTGCAAAGAACATTTTGTCTGGCACGCTTGTCTTTGCGCTCAACCCAGTGTCTTATGCATCAGATGGTTTCCTGTTGACTTGTCCAAAACACAGAGTGTGTGTGTGTGTGTGCGAGAAGACCAAATGTGTATTTATTTCACATAGACGAAGAAGGTTTTTCTGAGTGTGTGGTGTGTGATCTGTATAATCACCTGCAGTATCACTGTTTAAATTTCTTTGATATTAATTAACACATTTGCTGACCTGTAGGATCTGTAGAAATGAGGAAGAGAATTCAGTTGAATGTCCTAAAAGAAATCAGGTCAATTTAAATTAATAAACCATTGATTTTGGTGTTCCATCAGATTCTCGTGTCATATATTAAATATCTTCAAGTGGATTGTTTAGAATAAAGGTCACATGGAGACGAAAATCCATATTGAAATCAACTACCATTATTTTTTAGACAGATTATAAATAATTCATCCCTAATAATATATTACTATGAATCAGTAATTCTACTTTCTTTTCCTTAAATGACTCTAATGGCCCTGATGATTAAAAGCAAGACAATCACAGAATAGCAGCCTCCTTTACTTGTGTCTTACTACAGAGTTTTTTTTAAAGCAACATTGTGTAGTTATTTTGAATGGCATCTCTGTCATTGTCACTTTTGGCCGTAACATTATAATAATAATAATAATCCTTATTTGTAGAGCACTTTTCAAAAACAAGTTACAAAGTGCTTTAACAAGTGTAAAGAATAATACAAAAAAACAAGATAAGAGCATGAAAAATTAATATAAAATTAGTAAAATACAATAAAATAAAAGGGATAAAATAAAGTCAAATAAGACCGTGAAAGGCTCTCCTATAAAAGTATGTTTTAAGAAGGGACTTAAAAGAGTTCACTGACTCAGCCGACCTGATTTCCTCGGGCAGGCTGTTCCAGAGCCTCGGGGCCCTGACAGCAAACGCTCTGTCCCCTTTAGTTTTCAGTCGAGACTCTGGAACAGACAACAGACCTCTGCCAGAGGATCTCAAGGTACGTGCTGGTGCGT
>NC_060153.1:17532365-17543310 GCF_021292245.1 Micropterus dolomieu
GTCTGAGTTCAGCTGGAGGAAATTATTTGACATCCATTTTTTAACTTCACAAAGGCAGTTGTTAAGTGAACTCAGCATTCCAGGGTCTGTGGATCTGACGGGCAAGTATATTTGTGTGTCATCAGCATAAATATGAAAAGAAATGCCATGTTTATGGATAAGATGTCCAAGGGGAAGCAGATACAAGGAAAACAAAATGGGTCCTAAGACCGACCCCTGAGGCACACCATAGTTGTTTACAGACACACACAAAACTTCCTATTTGACAGGTAGGATGAAAACCATTCTAGGGCAGTACCAGAGATCCCCACCCAGTGCCTCAGTCTGTCTAACATGATGTTGTGATCAATGGTGTCAAAAGCAGCGCTAAGGTCCAGGAGTACAAGGACTGAGCACATGCCTTCATCAGCAGACATTAAAAGGTCATTGGTGACTTTAAGCAGGGCAGTCTCAGTGCTGTGGTACTTCCTAAAACCAGACTGAAACTTTTCAAATGTTTTGTTATTTTCCAGTACAGTGAGCAGCTGTTTGGACACAATTCTTTCTAGAATCCTTGCAATAAAAGGCAGTTCTGAAATTGGTCTAAAATTATGTGGGAGGGAGGGATCTAAACCAGGTTTCTTTAAAAGTGGGTTCACGCAAGCCGTTTTAAAATAATCAGGGACACAACCAGTAGATAGGGAGCTGTTGAAAACAGAGATCAAATGGGGCCCAACAGAATCTATTACTTTCAGTAAAAATTTTGTAGGTATTACATCAAGTGGGCTGGAGGACACTCTCATTTGTGTTACTGTTTTTAAAAGCTCAGACAAGTCGATGGGATAAAACTGGTTAAAACTCTCTTGTTGCTGGTGAGTAACCTCTGAGTAAGAGGCCGTGGGGGTAATAGAGGCTCTGATTGACACCACCATTGGACTCCCGGGCAGGAAATCTGTCACAATAACAGCATAATGCTTTACTGCACCACATCGCACACCAACACGACTCTTCAGCAAGTGAGCTACTAGAAGAAGATAGCTCTGTTTTCTTATATCATAGCAGAGGCTGGCTTGCTATGTCTTGTGTTGTTACTTGTTTGGCTGTGTTAGCAAAGTTGTCAAATCACTAGTTTTTGATCATAAGTAATGTAATCATAACAAATACACATATACAGCTGCACTTTCAAACTGCATAATGTTACTAAAATAGACTGTGATGACTATATTCATTTACTGGTAGTCAAAGAAAATATATAATTTTACTGATTTTAAAAAAGGATGATTTAAGAGTAATTATATTACAGGTCATAATACTGTGAAATCTAATACCATCTGTGAAAGACCAACCCAGATGGATTGGTGTTGTTGTCTTTCACTAATTAGGTGGTGAGCACCATAAGAACTAATTACCAATAAGATATACTTCATTGTGCATAAAAAGTGTCAGAACAAGAGGTGATTATGCGGGAAATGAAAACAGAGATGAGATGCCTGCTTCTGACTTTCATAAATACCCTTTCCATACTTGTATCTGAACTTGTACCAAGAACCAAGAATGAGTCATGTACCAGATGGAAAATGAAAATAAAGTTGGATCACTGTAAATCTCAAGAAATGTCTTCTATATTGGGAAATATAGAATCATTTCAAAATGGCCTTTAAATTGGCTCTGTCATCTTGAGAGGATGATGTCCTTTGAAGGGTAAGCCCCTTCCATTTAAGGCTCCTTACTCTTCAAAGTGGACACTCCAGTTGTCCCTTTTTCACCATAATTGGGAACCACATTAAACCGAGTCACCAAACAACTCTACCTCTCCTCCCTCCTACGCCCTCGGTCACTTCAAAGTCATCTGTTATACCTGGAAAACACAAGTATACAGCACTCAGATTTAATAGACGTGGCAATCTCCTTGTTAAATTAAAAAGAGCCAGGCATGCTGCTATGGCTTTCAAGCAATAAGTAAAATGAGTGCACATGTGGAGCAGGGTTTGTCAGTTTGGTGGCCAGGTGTTACATAAATAACCAGGTTACATAACTACACAGACACAAAAAACAAACAAAAAACCACTGTTCCAAGAAAGAATGGATGGTGAGTGGAGACCGGCTAAGAAAGACTGAGAATGACCACAAATTACCAAGAATTCTTCCCTTTCTCTTTGGAGCTGAGACATAAGATAAATGGTGAGGTAATTTACATAAAGTATTTTGACATGAGCTAATCAACAGCCCATTGGTGGGAGACCCGGAGGAGATCGCAAACCTCCAGAGACACTGTGTTATGTAACAAGCACGATAGAAGAAGATTTTTTGGTCCATATATGATTCAAAAAGGTCTTGATTTAAGGCTGGCTCAGTCTGTTGTCTTAAAGTCCACCTCCTCAAACTTGGTTCTGTTATCAATATATGGTAAGATATTGATCATTAATTATCTTGGTTTCATATGTTTATATGCAATCACACAGTAAGATAGATGAGATATTGATTCTGTATTACTCAGAACAATTCAATAAACTAAATTTCAGAGTTGGGATTCAGGAAATACCAAAACCAGCTCCAAATGAAGGTAAAGTAGAGGACACACAGTCAATTTTGAGACAAATAACTTGTTCACTTTATTTGGACAAAAGGAGCAGTTTTCTTTTGATGATGTGAGTGAGAGGCCCAGTGGAACAAGGAATCACTGAACCCATGCAAACAGATGCCAGTGCGGCTTCCTGTTACAGCTTTGCTGTCAATTTCGTACTTTTAAGGAGCAACAGGTAGGCTAATGTAAATGATGACTACCTACCCACCTACCTACATTTGTATGTCTCTCAGAGAAGATCAAACCAGTCCATTATTAACACATTAACTCTCTGTCCTTGTCTTTGTACTCACTGCCAGCCATACAGCATCTTTCTATTCTTCTGTTTGTTTTCTTTCAGGATGCAGATACATAAACAAGGAAACAACAACAATCAATACTTTTCAAACAGGAGGTCAATCCTAAACCTGCCTCAGACAGTGGTTATCCTTCTTGACAATGTGCTTTGATTGAAAAGTGTGCTCACTCAGTGCCAACTTCTGTATTCAAATATTTCAAACAGCAGCTACTGATGTTATTATTATGCACAGACATCTATTAATCACAACAAAATATAACTTTGTTTAAGAGGTGATCTGTTGTGGTGAAATATGATCTAACCGCTGGAAATGTGCACTTAGCTGTTAGCATGGTTAGCTTAATACAATATATGCCCTTGACTTGCTAGCATATAATTATTGATGGGTCTGTGAGTTGCACATCATGTTTACAGTGTCAGCTGCTTTCTAGTGTCTGCTGCTTGTATTTTTAATAATGATCCTCTATTTACATTTTAATGTTATGGTCAATAAGAGTGCCGTAAGTTGTACATCCATGATAACAATAGTCTGTAGCCTATTACATGAATGTAAACAATTACCATATAAGTTGGAGTTAAAACACTAATGTGTGTCACGTTTCTCTTTCAAACATTTGCTTGCTATCTCACTATGGGGTACGCTCCTCTGTGTAATCCTCAGAAGTCCAATACCACTACACTAGCCCTATTGGCTGGCAGTGGTGACGACTCAATCAAGAGGACGGACATCCTCTCCCTACAAAAAGGATGATGCAGCGTCATCAGCTCGTCCAAAAACCTCTTCTCAATTTTCACTCAGATCGCTAAATCTCTCAACACAACTGCTAACAGGAATATTGGCTTAACTGTCCATAGACTGAGCTAACTGCTTGATCATCGGGTGCTAACTGTTTTGTTGTTTTATGTGGTTTTTTTTGCTAGCCTCCACACTAGAAGCCTGCTTGCTAAATCCTGCTTCGGCTAAAGTTTTGCCAACATTTGTTTACCATGGCGCATACTGGTTGATAGCACACCAGCTATACCATCACTTATGTCTGTGCCAGCGGTAAAACCCTCACCACAGGTGTTCTGAATGCCTACAGGCCTGCATGACTGTGTAGTGTATCAGCCAGTGTTTGAATTATTTTGTGCCAAGAAGAGATTCCAAAAATCTTTTCTTGTCTCTCCCTTTGGAAAGGGGGGGGGGGGTTGAGAAATTTCCCCCTCATAGACAGCCTGACCTAGTAAAAGGTTTGCTTACCCCTAAGTGCTGTTTTGGGCAGTTTGATCGTAAAACTTGCCACCTCTGGTGAAGCTGAGATAAGACTCGGTGCCTGACTGTTAAAATGACAAATACTAACACTGAACAGAAAATAACTTTCTCCTGAACAGCCTATCAGAACTCTTTTGAAAGAGGGCAGGAAACCCTAAACTACCCCTCCACACACGAAACCATGGCAACTGACCTTCCCCTTTGTTTAATTACCTCACATCAAAGAATATTCTTATCTTCACACCCAGATGTGAATTGGTGAGAAACTCCAGATGCCGGAGAAATCACACAGTCCACATTCCTTTCTGTGGACAAAAGAATACTGTCTCCTCATAACTTGCATTACCTTGTTTAATTAAATAATCTTTTCTCTATTGTTGCTATTGAAAAGAAGAATCCATATACGTTAATTTCGCAGTGTTTTAATCTTCAGCAGTGATCCCTGACGCTCTTTTAAGTGATGTTGTAACTAATGCTTTATTTCCAGCTCCTTCTGACTTCTTATACTTAGAAATGATATATAACCAAAATGTTATCCTGTGTTAAATAATTAATTTCCCCAGCTCCTGAGCAAATGATTGTTTAAAGAAATAACCATATGCTATCTTGAGATATCTTTGATATGAGATTGACTGATTTAAGATAATTGAGCGATTATTAACTAACTGATCACTAGTGAATAATTGTGTAATTATTAAACTATAACATTACCCAGGGGTCAGGAAACCCTGGGCGAACTGAATTTCCGGTGGTGCCCTTTTCGAGGTTTATGAATTAATATTCTCTAAATATTAATAGTCATAATTTGTATTACAAAAGTAGGTATGCTACAACTGATAGAGGCTATAAGTTGTTTGCCACATTGTTGAGGGTTCTGAATGCCTGTTTTCTCCTGGCTTATCAGGCTGAACTACAGGAGCAGATGACTGCTTTGCAAGCATCTGAGTTGTGGAGGAAATTTGTATCACGACTGACCACCGCCTCCACCTCACCAAGTGTGCTGTCCAGTCAGCGGCGAGGGCTATAGTAAAGTAAAAGCGTGACAACCTGGACGAGGCAGTGGACCCAAACAGGCTGTTTGGAACTGCTGTTGCAACCATGCAAAAGCAATGTGAGGAGAAGAAGAAAGAGGTAGAAGCCCTGCAGATTTGCCTTCCAAAAAAGACTCAGGCTAGCCAAGGAGCACTAATTAACCAAGCAGTGTTGCCAATCTTGACAACAAACCCACAGAGGTTAAGTAGCTGGGATTCCCTGCCAATCAATCAGAACTGAAAAAGCCTCTCGGATGAGATGTGAAATGTCTTTGAGTATCTTCAAACTAGTCTGGTTGCCCTTGATTTTAACCTTTCTTGGTTATGCCCCAAGTCACCAAAGCAAGTTCCTTGTATAACCTACTTGGCAATAAAGCTGATTCTAATTCTAATTCTAGTAGGGGATGGTCCAGTGTAGCCTATGCCAAAGGAAATATATTATTAGAGGATTCGACCAGCACTTATCATGGCTGCTGCTTAGATACTTCCGGGTCAGTTAGGTTAGGAATCTTTCTGAGCAAAAAGTTTGACTGTAACCTACTAATCTGCTCTGCTTGTCATTTCTTAAATTGTCATTCATTTCTTACCCGTGACAAAAATGTCACATCTCATCTTGTTACAGTAAAATGTAAAGCTAATTAGACTGACTGAAGTTCAATATGATCAAAAGATTTTTATGCTTTGAGACACGGATGAAATTTTACAAATGGAGCTGTAATTCTACATCAGGAAAGATGCCTGTGACATTTTGTCAATTTAGTGCATATGTGCCTCACTAACAAAAGATAATTCTGTTGTATGATGACTCACTGTTTTCTGAAAGGTACTTAGATGTAATCAAACTTCTTCTGGGCAGAAATGAAGTGCAGCAGGAAATAAATCCTGATGTGGTATAGGAACATGTAATAAACAACTTCCCAATCCCAGAAGCAGCCCTGTTGCAGAAAGCACAAGTGGAACTAATAACATTTTTAACCAGTTTCCAGTCAGCTAGCATGCATAACTCTGAGCTGAGTCCACAATCCATACTTCTTGCTAATTCTAAGCAGGTTTTGAGTGTACTTGTGTAAAAGTACAGATACACTTGCTAAATATTACACCACTAAAAGTAGAAGTCTTCAATTGTAAATTTCTACTGAATTTTTACTTTTTACTTTTGATACTCAAGTATCAAAAAAGTACTAAATAGTAAAAAGTACTATTAGTATATGGTTATGTTTGTCAGGGGTTGCTGTCATGACAAACAGATTTTAAAACAGAAGGGAAACTTTCCTATTTATTAAACAATGGCATTCATTATAAAGAGGATGCCCTATAAATAATAATCAAGTTATTCAGTTATATATGTTATGTTTGTGTGTGTGTTTGTGTCATTCAGAAGTATTCAGATCGTTTACTTAAGTAACAAAACATGTAAAAATACAAGTAAAAGTCCTGCATTAAAAATGTTACTAAGGTAAAAGTATGTAATCAGGAAAATATACTTAAAGTATTTTCAAAAAAGTACTCATTGCAGAAAGAAAAATGTTAAACTATAATCTATTTGATTATTATTACTCATGCATTAATGTAAAAGCAGACTTTTACTGTTACTGTATTTGTTGAGGGGAGCTCATTTTTAACGACTTTAAGTGCAACTAATTATTATCTTCATTATGGATTAAATCTGTTGGGGACAGCCACTCTTTTCCAGGAAAAATGCCTAAAATAAAATTAATGAAAAATAACTCCTCATTTGGCCTGGATGCCTAATTCTGGTCTCCTCTGAAAGTGCAGAAGCCAAAGAATATACACCTCTATATTCCTTAACATATGTATTTTACCATTACAGACTAAATGGAGACGCAATAAAGAAAAATATGATATTTTTCATCCTCATCTGTTAAAAAAAGTTTAATCCAATTAACCATCAAAACCATCATAGAATAGATTATTATGCAACTGTATATAATGTAATACACCTTGAATGCAATTGTAACTATAAATTTGATGAAAATAAACTAAAATACAACAGTTTTAATGCAATAAAATATGAAAAATATACCAGGAGAATGTCCATATTTTGGCAATAGTTACTGTTTAAATGTTGACCCTTATTTTGGAGTTATCTTTAAAACATTATTTCTGTCCATACAACCACGTTCCAAATAACATAAATCTTCGAAAACATTGAAATATTGATAAAAACACTATTGATCAATATTCCTGTGACTGAAAGCATTCCCGTGCTTTACAGGCCTGTAGCTTCAGAACGGAACTATTCATTAGGATGTCTATGTAGCCTACTAAACCGCAAAAAAGACCGGGTTTGCAAAAGCGAGACTTCTCCTCTCTGCAGAAAAAGGCGAGAGAATATCCAAAAAGGCTATAATGATTTTTGTCAACAACTATTTTTTGGACTGGAAAGGCGAAAATTGCAAAAGTAAGTCAGCGGTTGTGATTATATATGTATATTGGCTCATTTGTTACTTTTATCCAGCTAATTAGTGTGTAAATTTGGTGATTTGAGTGAAATGAGCTTTACAGCTGATCTCAGGGGAAGATTAACTTTGATTTGAGAGGTTGGACATGAGGATACATTGTGATTAGAGATAACCAGATACTTATAACTGTTGCCATGTACAGTGGCTTCAGAGCGATTAATGTTGTGATATAGGCTTATTTAGATGCTTGGTGTTTGATGGGTATTTGATGTGAAAAATGGTTGGTTTGAGCTTCTAGCTGAGCCTCCTAGCTTCACAGAGGTGTGTAGTAGAGAGCTGCATTGAGATTGGGATCCCTCCGGGTCCCAAGGGACCCAACACAAATCACGTGGGAGCGGGTGGGAGAGGGCGGTTAAAAAATCTACTGCGGGTCCCACAGTAGCGCTGATAAGATGGAGTCAGCAAACGAAGTTGAAAAGAAGAGTAACGTGAGTGCATATGGCTGCTCCCGAGAATGTACTGTAGGGGCCTGACTTGAATCGGCGACCTCGGGTACAGGAGCCGTTTATGCCTCTTGTGCGATGATATCCAGTTGTTCTTGTAGTAACAAACTCACTGAGTGGGGGGAGAAGTCAGTCTTTGTATAATCTTGAACATGAGACAAGCATTTACATATTTAATCAGATTTTTCCAATCAATTTTTGAAATTCTGAAAATACTGAAAATTGCTGTCACAATTACCCAGAGCCTAACATGACACCTTCCTAACAGTACAAAGCTCTAAAAGTAATGAAAGAAAAGGCAGCAAATCTTCACATTTGTGAAGATGAAACCATGAAATTTTTTTTACATGAAAATGTCTTAAATGAAGTTGTTGCCAGTTAATTTCAATGTCAGTCAAAGAATCCTGACAGTATAAAATGTTGGGCAGCTTAATTCATAACAAAACATATTTTATTAAGTCTTGTGTAAAAATCTTATTTGTAAAGTAACAAGTAACTAAAGCTGTTAGAAGTAAAAAGTTCAATATTTTACTCTTAAATGTAGTGGAGTAGAAAGCGGCATGAAAAGAAAATACGTATAAGTACAAGTTCCTCAAATTTGTACTTAAGTACAGTACTAGAGTAACTTACACAGTTCATTTGACTTATTATGGCTGATTACACCTCCTAGCACAGTGTGGGTGTGTGCACAGTGAGCGTGAGTGACATCCCTCTTAGACTCCATTTAATAATAATAATAATCTTTATTTGTAGAGCACTTTTCAAAAACAAGTTACAAAGTGCTTTAACAAGTGTAAAGAGAATACTACCCAAAAAACAATAATACCCAAAAAACAATAATACCCAAAAAACAATAATACAAAAACAATACAACATTTACACCTGGTATTAACACGTGATCTGTATCTGGAAAGATTAACTAAACAAAGACATCTGCTCCACGTGCCTTTGCATTTACACCTGCAAATGCAAGTGAAATACAGTAAATATAGCTTTTTTAATTAGTTGACTTAATTATATTTGATGTAATGCCAGTGTTGGTGAAGCTTTGTTTTGCAGTTGTTGTTTTGGTTTTGTTTCTTGTGCAACTTAAACAGCATGTCACATTTAACATCTCGTGTGAGTGGCATTGATTTTTGATACTTTAAAATATCTCACACTCTGAATTATGACTAGGAGGCTGATGTGTTTCTCGCACTTGACGGGCTGTGTTTACAGTCTCAACGAAATGATTTGAACTTCCAGTATAAGGTACTTTTCATTATCGCTGATATTGTGCTTTAGTGCTGGATATTCCTAAACAAATTTAAAAATAATGTTTTACAACATGTCCCTACCAATATCCAGCAAATACTGAATTGTCCCTAGCAATAATTTTGATAAAACATTAAAATATGACCACTGTTGTCTGTCAGCACTTCCAGTCCAATGTGTTTTAAAGTTTTCAACGTTTATGTCCAGCCCCTTGATATGCAGTGGTTTGATCCACAGCTGACTGTTTTCAAACCCTAAGCGATTTTATTTCTAAAAAGTGACTAGTGACAAATGTGTTAAGTTATTCTGACCATCAGGGGGAAAGTGAGAAATATACAAAAGTCTCTTATATTGTGTGCTAATTTATTCCCTGCATACTGCTCAGAGTAATCTCAGTCTGCAGCTCTGCAGGCAGCAGCAAAGCATCGCTCCCTTAGCTCGCACCGTGCACACACAGCCAGGAGTGACAGTGAGTTACTCTGGCTGTTTGGCTCTGTCCCTCTGAAATTTTGTGACAACACAGGAGGAGAACAGTGAGGCAGACAACATAGAAGGAGAACATGGTTGGGTAGTAGATAAGCAGCAGACTTTGTACTGATGAGATAATTTAGTTCATCGTTTTGCAAGGTGAAGCTTATGGTCTCCCAAGACAGCCAAGGCTAGGATTGCATAGAGTTACATAAAATACTCCCTTTACGACACACGCAACTAAACAAACACACCTGGCTGCTATCTGTGAGCTGCATGAATGCACCAGCTAAGTGAGAACAAAACCTGAAAGACACTATCTGTAGCATCATCACTCACTTGAGTCCTTTTATTCAGTCAGTGGTTCTCTTCCACCATATAGTGTTTCACACAGCTTACTGGGAGGAACATGGGCAAGAACGTGTACTGTCACATTTGGGCACTAGGCCATGGACGTCGAGTGACTTAGATGTCATATGCCACCCTTATTTGTATCTACACAAATAAAAAAACATTCCAACAAATTTCAAGCTCAGTCTGTCTGAAGGAAAACTGACAGCTCATATTTCATCCTGTGACACCTGAATGGAAGACTTAATAAACAGTGTGTATTCAAGCATTCTGCATCTCAGCATTAGCTGTAATATTTTGGTTTATTATGATAGGCTACAGGCGGTGTCTTCAGACGAACAGGTTCATCTTTCATTTACATAACAGTCTTTGCTGCTGGTCTCCAGCTGCTGCGAATAACCTGGGAATCAGCTCTGCCACATATCTTAACAGCGTATCTTGATGTTCAATCTTATTCATACCTTTTAACATTTCTATTTCTCCTGCTGTAATGTACAAGCCACACAAGATCACATCCACTCAGCGAAGCTGTGAAAGCAGCTGACGTGCAGCTCAGTCTTCCCGCCCAGGCTATTCCTGCATTGATCTCTCTAAAGCAACAGCTGTTATATAAAGCAAGCTATGAATCAACACTGAATGTACACAAAATGGATGACTTGTCATTGTGAAAACATTTAGAGGATGAAAACATGAAGTCAGTGGCAGCAGTGGAAATGTTTGAGTCACTGATATTCTCTGGTCTTCTGTACTCAGAGGAGGGATGAAGTGTTTAATTAAACCTCTTGTGCTGTTGCCTGAGATA
>NC_060153.1:17543410-17567358 GCF_021292245.1 Micropterus dolomieu
AGTGTTTCACACAGCTTACTGGGAGGAACATGGGCAAGAACGTGTACTGTCACATTTGGGCACTAGGCCATGGACGTCGAGTGACTTAGATGTCATATGCCACCCTTATTTGTATCTACACAAATAAAAAAACATTCCAACAAATTTCAAGCTCAGTCTGTCTGAAGGAAAACTGACAGCTCATATTTCATCCTGTGACACCTGAATGGAAGACTTAATAAACAGTGTGTATTCAAGCATTCTGCATCTCAGCATTAGCTGTAATATTTTGGTTTATTATGATAGGCTACAGGCGGTGTCTTCAGACGAACAGGTTCATCTTTCATTTACATAACAGTCTTTGCTGCTGGTCTCCAGCTGCTGCGAATAACCTGGGAATCAGCTCTGCCACATATCTTAACAGCGTATCTTGATGTTCAATCTTATTCATACCTTTTAACATTTCTATTTCTCCTGCTGTAATGTACAAGCCACACAAGATCACATCCACTCAGCGAAGCTGTGAAAGCAGCTGACGTGCAGCTCAGTCTTCCCGCCCAGGCTATTCCTGCATTGATCTCTCTAAAGCAACAGCTGTTATATAAAGCAAGCTATGAATCAACACTGAATGTACACAAAATGGATGACTTGTCATTGTGAAAACATTTAGAGGATGAAAACATGAAGTCAGTGGCAGCAGTGGAAATGTTTGAGTCACTGATATTCTCTGGTCTTCTGTACTCAGAGGAGGGATGAAGTGTTTAATTAAACCTCTTGTGCTGTTGCCTGAGATATGTACAGAATGTACAGGGATATTTACAGTAATGCGTTCAGTGTTTGAGCCACCGCTGCTTTACATAGTGGTAGCTATGAGCTATTGAGCTCCCTGAAAAACAGGATTTGTGAAATTTTGGGTCTCTCTAAAATAATACTGACAATATCATATTTTGCCATGGATTTCTATTTTTCTGTATCTTCATCGTGGATCATGCGTAAAATTAGGCTATTATTGAGATATGATTGTAACTAAATGGCATGATGGTAACTAAAACGAAATCCCACTCAGTCTGCGCGCCGAATCGCCAGCACAAGGCGAAATGCTGGAAAAGCTTAGTAGGCTACAGCAAGCAGGACAGACAGTACCTTCCTATCAGTGAGAAGGAGTTTCTGCCATTAATGAGCGTGACAGCAAGGGCTGCAATGGCTTGTGTGAAAACAGCCTGGCATAGCTACTTTTTGTGAATCTTAATGGACAACCCTCCCTGTTTAGTAGATTAACCTACCCAACAGTATAAATCCTATATCCTAAGTGCGTGACAGTATTATGTAAATGATCCCAGAGACGTTTTAGTTAAAGAGTAAGGTGCCTTACTGACTCACGTTTTTGTCGTTTTCCTGCAACAACTCTCCTCTCGTGAGATTTCAAAGTGAGATTTCTTACTCTTTAATAAAACGTTCTATCTCTGTCTGCTTTTACTTTAGTAAATAATCTGACTTTGCTCCTATCCTGAACTGAATGAAAACATGCAGTGCGGTGGGCTGGGACAAATATCAGTGTCTTCAGAGAATTTAACACTTCATTATTATAACATCTTATAAAATATGTATAATGTGTGTGAGCAGAATGTGCGCGATATAAACAATAATTAGAATTGTGTTGTACAGTAAATGGATCTGCCAAGAGACAGAGAAAACACATGAGGAGGACATCTACAGAAACTGTGCCACAGCTGTCACCAACAACAAGGATCCCTGTGTACATCAACTCTTGGGGCAATTAATCCCAAGCCAACTCCCATTTCCCATAATGTTAGATAACAGGCTATCAGTGCTTCAAATAAATCTCCTGTTTGTTGACAGAATCTGGCTTTTATCTCCTCTTTCCATTCCACCATCCGTCTGTCTTTTCTCTCCCTCTCTGTCCCATCTATCCATCCTGTCGCGCTTTGTCGGGCAGTCAGTTTCTTATCTCATCTCTTGATCTGTGCACACACACACACCCCCAACCATCTACGGCCGCTCACATGACCAATGACCACCAGGCTGTCAGGGTGCTAATGTAAGCCTCTCTGAGAGGAGATAACAGCCGGTTGGAATAATTGACCAGACACACACAGAGAGAGAGAGAGAGAGAGAGAGAGAGAGAGAGAGAGAGAGATGAAGCCAGGGGCACACAGTAAGATACCTCTCAGTTACCATGGGAACTTGAATTGAAGCCCCTGCACACACACAAATCTCTGTGAACACCCCCCGCTGTGTACTTTGCCCAGATGAGGTGCTTGCAGTAGCAAACTTCAAACATTGAGAGATGATGTAACAAGGCAGTACGGGTAATAAATCAACAGAAATTATTACCCCATAATCATATTAGGGATGATTAGGTATCCAAACATAACACACTTTGGTATTAAGAAATATAGTTTCTTCACTTTGTAAATTGTACACATCATTCTGGTATAACATGCTTTATTGTAACATAGGATTGTATTGGACAGTTCTAATACCAGCCTTCAATATGAAACAAACCATTTGTTGCAGAATGAAAATGTTCTCTGAGTTCACTCATCAGTAATTTGGTCCTTTTGAACACTGCAGCCTCGCATCAATATGTAAAACAGTTTCGAATCATTATTTTTCCAGAGGAAGACTGTTAAATGTGGAACGTGTTCCCTCTTGTGGTAACAAGTGCATGCTTCAACAACATGTACAGAGAGAGAGACACTAATGCAGTTTGTTGTTTTAGTACCATAAAACTTCAGTTGAAAGCTTAGTCCCAGTTAAACACCGGTCCCTTTTACTGGACTGGTGTGGCTACACGTTTTGACAAATAAACGCAAAAGGTATTAAAGGCCTGTCCCATATATAGGCAGTATGAGTTCAGTGATTGAAGCAAATAAAAGCCCGGGCTATTAATTGAAGTTTTACGGTAATAACTGGAAACCAAGACACTCTGATGTAAATCTGATGATGAAAATATTCTTTAACTGGAATGTTTGGGCCATAAGCTGAAGTACAGTTGACAAACGGTGTCATCGCAAGGTCCATTCAGTAATATATCACAGGAACTTCATCAGCACAGTGTGCTTGATCATTTTTAATTGCATGACGACTGAGTAAACTCCATCTGGACGAAGGCCTTGTAATATCACCAAATTCTCAAGAACAGCTACTAAATTGATCTTGAAGTGATGATTTTACACAATGTATAAATGAAAGTCAAGTCAAGAATGTACTTTGAAGCTCAGCTAGAGAGGTATAGCTTCATTTTGACTTTACAGAACAACTTAAAGCCTCCTAAATTGCATCCATGTTGCATCTACATCAAACAACGAGATTAGCATTAGGAAAAATATCACTATCTCTGCCATCTAAAAAGCTTGAAGTAATCCCTGGCTTAAATTTTGCCCGAGCTTTGTTTGTTCACTTCACCCTCTGAGATGCCTCAGTTATCAGAATTGTTATTGCTGTAGATGTTTTTTAAGGAATGTTGAAGACATTGAAATAAATAAAAGATGGGAAAGTCCCATATCCATAACTCCAATTCAGTCTTTTATGTCAAGTTCTTAAAGTTGTTTTAGCTCACTTCTTTAGGATGCACACATTACATTTACATGTATGTATTGCAACATACAAATGAGGTATGAGGGCTATCTCCGTCTGTTATTGACAAAGAGAAAACAACTACACACTATTTTAATCAGAAATGTCCTTTATTTCCCTATAAATGCTCCATTTTGACAGCCAACAGCAGTTATTACATTATTAAGATTTTTTTTGTAAACATTAAGTTAGCTGCAAAAGTAAAAACAAAACAAAAGAAGTTGTCTCCTCATGTTTACACTGTTGAGCCTAAATCTGGTGCCTTTAACTGGTTTCTCCTACTTGTAAAGACATGCAGGTACTCGGTACATTGCAGTAACTCAATGATTGAAACATCTTGCTTTTAACAACCCAAACTATTTACAGTGATTCATTTAAACTTCCTCTGTTGTGCATTCAACAGGAAAGAGACATTAGTAGTATAACATGAAACATGAACATGAAAAATAAAAACATGCCTTTAAGCAGCATTCAGGCACATCAGTGTCATCATGAAATAGATAATCAACCAGCTCCCTTTATAGCACAACACTGTGATTGTGAAGTTAATTAAATATAATACAGCCATTTTGAATACCATTTATGTAAATTGCTTCAATTTTGCAGTGCCAAATACGTGGTAGGCATTAAGTAGAATATATCTCATTTTGTCATTAGTCAGTAGGAACATTTCTCAAAATGATGCTTTTGAGAGACCATTATTCCAAAACACATTAAAGACGACACAAATAAGTTCTCAATATTTGTGTGTGTGTGTGTGATGCATCCATGTGGGCTAGAATAGTCAAAGTGACCTTGCATTCGTTTACCTAGTGGGCTCTTAGCCGCAGCAACATGTTGTTAAAAGCTCAACCTGCCCCATGCGTGGCACCGATTTAGTGACACCATTAGCAAAGCGTCATTTTGACTTGAAACGGCTTTCAAATGTCCTGTCTGAAGAGGGTCCACTGAGGCGTTATAAAAGTATAGTTTTAGCTTTGGAGCTGGGTTTCTTCTCCATCTTCGAGCTATACCTGCTGTGGACGCTGACTATTGTTCAGATCTAAAATGAAAAGCAACAAAATATTCTGTTTTGCACATACCTATGACTTTGTGTGTGCACAACAAAAAATCCACATTTCCTCATTTACCTCTGGTGTGTAACCACGCAGATAGTTTTTGGTCTTATTCTTATATGCCCAGGTTTGAGATATTCATCTCCAAGATTCTGCAACCACACCTATAAAACTGAGGAGAATGGAAATTTGTGCTGAAAGCATTGAACAGGAACATTTCTTTCCAGAAACAGTGTCCAGTGACTCTGGATAATCCAGGCCTCATTGTGGACATTGTTCATTGGAACATGTCTCTACAATTAAACAATTGCTATTTCCACCCCATTGTACCAGGGCTTATCAGAAACCAAAGCTGTCTGCATGACCACATACCACATACCACTACAGGTAAGTGAAAAATGTTTTTTTAGGTAACCCAACCCTTTTAATGCACCCATTTGCCCTCCATTAGGACAGTCCACTGGCCGTGAAACAGTTAGTTACACAGCAGCCGCATGTCGTACTGATCACAACTAGTTCACTAGAGGGCAGCATCCATCCACAAACAACAGACAGTCTGACTGAGAGGTCCTGTGTCCAGCTATTTGATATTTCTCTCACAAAGGCTTCTCTGTCTCTGAGGGGAATTCATGGCAGAACCCATCTTTTGAGGTCTTTTCATTCTGTTCAAGGTGGACAGATTTTGTTTTCATGGCGTTCTTGCAGAAAGAGTACATTCACACAGCAGTCACAAAACAACAAAGGCATTTTATGCAGTGCAATGATTATCAGCCTCTCAACAGTCTGTCATTTCCTTGTTCACTTGCCAATGCTAAAAGGCAGAATAAAAAACCTTTGGACCATGCAAGATGACTCACTTAACTGGAAGTGCTGTTGTCCTGGATTTATAAAAAAATACATGAATCTCAGTACCGGATTTTTCCTAATTAATGTTAATCACCGCTTCACCCTGATGATTTATCACACGCCATGATGAAGGATTTACTTTGGCAAATCCATTATGTTAATGTGACAGCAAGTAAGATTGAAATACACAAAATTGTCTTCATAGGTCTCTGTGATCCAACTCCATTCCTCTCCAGGCCTGTAGCTTCTTGTTTTCCGGCTCCCCTCACCAGGAATTCATGGTTCTGAATCAAAGTGCTCGCAATGTATCTACCAGAGGTGGTGCTCTTTAAGGAACAGCTGTATGGCACATCTGAACTTTTCCGCTTCAGGGAACTATGGATAGTCAGCCAACCCTTTTCATCCACACTTTTAGTAGTAGTAGTGTAAGACCCATCTGAGAGATTGTGGGAGCCATGAAACCAGTGCACATCTCCGTCTGGGTGGACATGGTTGAAGGTGCAGACGGGACCATCACTTGTCAAAACACCCTTAGAACTCCCACAACACTCTGCAAAGAAGACCATAAGAAGAGTTCAAAATTCAATAATGCAGTTCATGCACAAAACATTTGGGAATTTAATGTTCTCATTTAGCATAGCCACCATACCGACGTTATTTCCATTATCAAATCTACACCAATCGCAATGGAACAGTGGTGGCAAGTAACTAGGTATATTTACTCGAATACTGTACTGCAATTGCAAATGTACTTGTACTTCACTCACAACCTTTAGAAGGACATTTTATTCCTCTGTAACTTGTTACTTTGTAAATTGAGATTTTACACACAAAATGCAAGTGGAGTTTATAATATATGGTGCTTACCCATTGGTGTTTAACCATGAGCTGACCAGTAGGGCCCCTGGGCCACTGAGTGCTTAAAGTGTGAGTTGACCTCTAGGGCCCACATGCCCCATGTTGTATACATCAAGCGTAACTTCTGGGCCCCTTGGTACATATGCTTAAAATGAGCTATGCACACTACAATATGCAGGTGACATGATACAATATTCACCAACAAGTCAGCTCATTCAGGACAGTTTGAAGGGTGTCATATTATGGCAAGCGTTCATCATTTGACTTACTGTAACTAGCTATCACTTTATTTTAAGCTATAGCGACCCATGAACTACTAAAAACCGTAGCATCAACTCCGAAGACTCGTGTAGCACAGGTGCTGTGCGACAACAGTTGTAGTTTCACATGCTAGCAACAGCCTTTTTAAGGCATATGAAAGCTCAGATATTCAGAATTTGGATGTTATTAACTGGTGTATTTTATACTGAAGAACAAGCATTGAAAATCTCTTAACTTTGCTTTAACCACCAGACCTTGGCATCTAACCAAACCAAAACCTAAAGATCGAGCCGGAGGAACCCATGAGCTATGCCTCTTTGGAATTGTCAAACCAGGTGTCTAACAGTGATGTTATAATGAAAAAGGCTAATGCAATCTCATATCGAAGTTGGACATAAACTTTGCCAACAAACTCATCCATTTCAAGTCTGTCATGTCTGACACTGAGGATGAGAAGTGTCCAACTAAAATGCAGGGCATTTGATTAGATTGTTGTCAGGGAAGAGAATTTCAACATGACAAAATATGACAAAAAATACGTCTGAAATAAATTGCCTACTGCAGCTTTAAATGAAAATTATGAGTACTTATGCCACCACTGCAAATGAGGTAACTAAAAAGGGCAGTCCAGTGTTTTGTACATTGATGACAGAAGTTTTACAAATGTTGTTTAAAAGAATGAAGAAAGAATAGACTGACCTTTTAACTCCACTCTTGTATGTCCATATGGAGCTCCCTGGTTGGAGTGTAGTTTGCAGGTGTAGCGCTTTCCACTCTCCAGGGGCTGCACTTTTTGAAAGATGAGGGACAATTGTCCGTGTTCATACTCACAATGGAAGTCACTTGTATCTGTAGTATGTCTGTGGTGTGTGGTGATGGTTCCTTCACTGTCCACAGAACATAAGGTTGTTTTGTTGTGGGTCCACCCCATATGTATGACTGATAGTCCATTTCTAGATGAGGACACGTCACAGTTTAGGGTTACCTGTTGACCACACTCTGCACTGATCTTGGGACTCACACTTAATTTCGCCAACTCTGTTGACAAAGATACAGATATTGTACTGAGATCCAATGGAAACAAAAGTTTCTTGTTGCTTCATTTGTATCTTACAGTTAGGATTATTATTAAGACCACCATAGTGTTACACCTCACACTTTTAGAACATTACACCTTGGTCTCCCTTTAAACTTTCAAAAGAAAAAGAGGCTTTTTCCTCCTGCTCAGATCATTTTGAAGATTTGTTTCTGCAACTTGTATTTGTGACAGACATATCCTTTTTAGAAATATGTCTACTGTACAAATTAGTTTAAACAATTTTCAACAAGTTTCACATACCTTGTGTCGTGAGAGTGAATGCAGTTAGAAGACAGTGAATGTGCAATGCCGTGAACCCCATTGTCACCTCTGTTGCATTTCACTGTGACATGGAGAAGAATCTGATTAAAACAGATCTCAATATATAAACACTACAATTTTTTGGGCAGGCAGATTGAAACCTTAAGATTAGCAGGCTGATTTATCCCCCAGATTTAAAAAAGTTCAGTGGAACTGACCTCAGGACGACTGGATCTTCTCCTCAGCTCCAGTGCTTGTAGATTCTGATTCCTTATTGTGCTTTTTGTATATTTATCGTCCTACAGACCTGCCCTTAAGTGCAGAACGTTAATGATTGCACACTTCCTTATCGTTCTCCGCGTTCCAGCACACACCCTACACAGTGATAAGCCTCCTGGATATTCTCCTTCATAATTCTGTAGACAGACGGAGAGTGAGAGCCTATTCATGAAGCTGTACAAGCTGCCACAAGAAGAGACTTGTATGACTTCCTTTGATGTGTTACAACAGTGTTCTGCTGTGTCATTTAATTTCACTCCACTTTCATATAGACTTTTGCCATGAAGTCATCACTATCTGATGTTGTCCAGACTCCATGGAATAGCCAAAGGGGAAACCCTTGTATCTATTATGTACCAAAAAGTCCCTCTCACTTAGTCACTTCATGGGAAGCAGCGGCATAGATTTTAGTAATGACCTTCACACAGCACACTCATATCAACACCAAACAAATAGAGTCAAAGTGGTCTCCTAAACCACTAAAAAAAAATGTTGCTTTTCATTGATTTTACTTTACTTTGATCATATGTATCCAGTTTTATTTCTATTTCAAATATACTTTAAATTTAATTTAAAAAAGTAATCGCCTGCACCGTTGACAAATCTTCAAAAGAAAGAAACATATATCTATACTTTACTTCAAGTGCCCCCCTTTGTTTTACTGTAAAGGTTTCTTCTTGAAAGCTGTTTAGGAGACCACTTTGTTTCGCTGATCCCTTTGGGTGACCTCTATGAGACACCAGAGTTAAATTTTGGAAAATAGGGAGAATGTGTCCCTGATGTGCCCCTGGTGATAGGGAAGCTGTATGTTTCACTGAAAATCGTGCTAAATGCAGCTCTAATGTCCATACATGCCACCTTCTTATGTGTTTATCAAAGGCTAATGATTTATTTCTTCTTTCTGCAAATACCATGAGGAGACCCAACGACTAACAACTATTGTCAGTTGCTTGTGACTCCCTGGTGCAGAACTTCATCATTGTCCAAAAACCAATTAGAGCTATGCCATTGCATTCAGTGACACTTATTTTGAAAACTGTCCATTGCTACATTTTTATCTCTAGAAAGTAACTCACTTTCAGCTAGATGTCACTGAGGATCCTAGGGATTCTGTGTTTACACTGCTTTATCAGGTTGATGAGCTGAGGGGAATAAACTACATCAAGTATGCCATCTTGTGCCCCACTGTAACCCTTCAGTGTCAATGAACAATAGGGTTCATGTAAATGTGTGATTTTGTGTGAAAATATAAAATGATAGAAAGCAAAATCAATATAGACAAATATATCCGATACTAAACTAATAGATTTTTGTTTAATTAAGTAATGGCACAACATTTTATGGCTAACGTCTTTTCATTTTTTCTCATATGCATCTACACAACAACTTTTCCAGTCATAAGCATAAGCATTGATTTTCGGTGGCTCTTATTTGGACACTTACAGAATGAGTGTTAATTAGAAAGCTGCTTGTCCAGTGTGCGACAGAGGCAAAGTAATTTACTTCAATGAGCACTGGGAGACAAGGGGCGACAAGGAGCAGAGCAGTTCCTGCCAATAAGATCTCATTTACGACACTTACATTTTCAACTGTGAAAATGAGTATAAATGTTGTGTATCAAGGAATCATTCCAGGGCAGGTTTGTTAACCATATGTCCTTCTTCAGTGTAAACCTTTTTTACTCTGGTTTCCATAACTCTGTTCCAATCACAGAATAATGGAAGATAAACGGATTGTAGCTGCTTTTCTTAACTTGTACATGGCTACATGGGGTTATTTGCATTGACATCAGTAACATGAATTAAATGTGAAGGAAGATATCAGGTTGAAAGGACCCCTGCTGAGGGTTATTGTTGTTGTACAACACAAGGGAATTTGAATGCACCAAGGTGCAGAAATCCTACAGCCCAATTAGAGGGCTGTGGATGTGAGATAGAGTTACCATGTGTAATTATCTTTTCCTCCCTCCAAATGGAAGCAGCATCTTGCTGTCTGGGTTCAGACAAACAGCATGAAGTAATGAGGCCTCCACTTATTTCAGCAAGTCACAGCAAGTGTGCCGATGCAGAGGAGCTGAACTGTAGGTGGGCGAGTTGCTTTGTGGGTAAAGTAGGTACCAGATATTGACAAGGAAGAAGAATGTGTAGAATAAAAAAAGACAATTATCTGGTTTGGCTGCGTCGATTTTGATACTTTTCTTTAGACTGTCCATCATGAGTGACAATGTTATAGAAGTGCAATGCTAAATCAATGGATTTTTCTTTTAAATTTAGGCAAGTACAACTTGTTTAAGGTTAGGTTGTGATTGTG
Source organism: Micropterus dolomieu (assembly GCF_021292245.1). NCBI lineage: Eukaryota > Metazoa > Chordata > Actinopteri > Centrarchiformes > Centrarchidae > Micropterus > Micropterus dolomieu. The sequence continues at coordinate 17,553,938 of NC_060153.1, forward strand.
ATCTTAATCAACTCTTAAATGTGTACCTCAAATGTCAAAAATGATTAAAACAAAAAAAACAGGAATAGGGTTTCTAATGTTAGTTAAGAGAATTAAAAGAAACCAACATTTTGGTAGGACAGCGGGTTGTGAAACCGTCAGACACTTTAAATGTCATACCGTACCACAAGAGGCTTTGCAGTGCTACAATAATGTCACACTGTCATAATTTACATGGCCACGAGATGTTGCTTCTTATTAAAACATAAGCATCAGTCATTTTAAAGCATTTTAATGGCTGATGCTGTAGTCTGTCTGGTGAGGAGCTTCACGTACCTTGTTATGGCAGAATCCGTGCAGCTACACGTAGATAAACGTGTTCTGAATCCCCTGACCATTTTCTTCATTTTACTGAAATTCGGAAAAAAATACTGCATTAGTCTCCTGATCTATTACTGCCAGTGTTATAACGATTCTGTATTAGAACATTATAAATGCACATAATATATGCATGTGCCTAATGTAATGAATTCTTCTTCCTGCTGTAGCTTTGGTAGTTACGACCCAAATACAGTATGGCTACTTGGAACAGCACAACAAAATAGCATTCATGTTAACCCTTGGTCCTCATCTTGACAGTAAATCTAAGCAATGGAATTATAGGTAGACTTGTCTCATCAGTACCATTCCCACAAGCCAAGCAGACAAACTGATACACCTTTAGAAGTGGCTGACTTTTCTGAAGAGGTTATCTACCTGACACTCTCCAGTGAGCCTGTAGGCTTCACTCAGTGTTGCGGCTGTGCAGACCTGAAATCTGCTCTGAACTATCAGTGTCTCTCCATCACTGTGAACCCTTCCCATCAGGGAGAATAGCACCTACGCCTCTGCTCTTAACAGTCTGAACTGTTTAGCACTTTAGCAAAGCTCCAGTTTATTTAGTCACACTTTGTGCATTTGCTGCTGTATTGCATCATATGTTTTTCTTTTATTATCTAATTATATGGTGTTGTCCTTTGCCCTGTCCTGGCTTTTATGAGCACATAGCACATGAGCTATTGTCAGCTATTGCACAAATATTACATCTTGAATCCACAATCTGGCCCTCATCACACTCGTGACCCTTGTGGTTCTCTTAAGTCTATTGCATTATCAGCCACTACAGAATAATGTCAATGCTTTCACTGCTTAGTCATCTATTGGCTGAGTCATTCGTCCTGCTTCTCAAATTCTGGCTGCTAGTTTTATTGCTGAAATGTTGATCATCATTTGTACATTGTTTTTACTATAGCTGCCAACATTACCATAATCCCCATTATCTTTTTTGTATGAACCCTGACCCTTGTCAACCAGTACTCCTGTGCTGGAAAACTACCAGCCTCCTGGTTTGCTGTGTATCAGGCTCTGTTTTGCAGGTAGTCAGTCCAAATAGGCAAACAAAGAAAGAGGGATTGGCCAACAGGCATAACAGAAAGGCTTTGTATACAGGTGGGTGTGGAAGTCAGGTGATGACTGTAATAGGCCTTTTTCACAGAAGACATTCACAGTAGGAAAAACACAGGTGTAAATAATGAGAATGACTGAATTCCCTTTAGCTGTTTCAGTTTCATGGTCCTCGTATTGTTTCACCTGGCTTACTGACATGACTCACTGCAAATTACACAGAACCATTTTTATAGAGCCAGACAGGGCCTCCAGTTTAAACAAATTGGGGGTCCATCACCTCTGTCAAGATTGAAACTCAGTGAAGTACAGAAATTACTGAGATCTGGAAACAGACAGAATTCCAACAGGGCAAGAGACACAAGCCCTCAGATGAGGGGGTAGGTTGTAAACAACCCCACAGTTTAGCCACATTATCTAAATGAACTTAATTTAGAGTGGAAAACTGTATTTAACATACAGTTGAGTAATAATTATAATGTTTGCTGTGTCACCCAAGATTGGCCAATCAAACTTGATTTAGGAAAGCATTACTCCACAGGTCCGTAATTTCTGAATAATTCTAACAAAATCTAAAAATCTATGAAGTGTCCTGGTACTAATTATAGGGAAATAGTAAAGAGTTAATCAATTCTAATTAATTAGAATTAGAAGACCAACATGTAGACAGTGTTTGAGTAAGTGCACAGCAGGTCAACTGAAATTGAAAAATGTAAAATGTTGTCAGGAAGCAAGCATTCAATTACACATATATGGAAATAAAGCATACAGTAATTAATGCATATTAAATTAATATATAATAATAACAATTATTCTCATTACATTTCCTAGGAAATTATTATTAAATTACAGAACCAATTAAAAAAGTCACCAGGACTGGATCATTCCTATTCCTTGCCCTACAGTATCTGACTTCTCTGATGGTTCTGCTTTCCCAGATCTCAGAAATTAACTTGGTGAGTGCAATAATGCTATTAAAAATAGACCATTTTCCTGGCAAACATTTTCATATTGCAGTTAAACATACTAAATGACACCAAGGAAACCAGGGGCTTTTGGGCTAGTGGGGATCTGCAGCACTGGAGCAGGTTCATATTTTTCCCTGTCTATAATCTCTTTTTGGCTACGAGTGCACACATCCACACACATGTGAAATAGACAAATATAAATGTTCTGCTGAAATTCACTGTCTCATATAACAGGAAAAACACTCTCAGACCCTTCCTGCATGACAGCATGTTGCATGGCATGTTGAGTGTTATCCTGTACTTTATTGCTGTGGGGACCAGATTATCCATAATGAGTTTTATCTGGGGCTTTAACATGATTTGCAGTAGGTCTATTAAACGGATGCAGTTGTTCAGCATCTGGTAAATAAATTTGACAGTAATTCTGCTCTCAAGAGAGTCCAGCTGAGTTTAAATCGCTCTCTGGACCTGTTGCTACGGTTATTAGTCAGGTAGATTTAGTTGTAGAAAGTCTGGCGATTGGTGAAGATTAAAATTTGAAAAAGTTGTCACACTCATAGAAACTTTTTTCCACAGGGCCTGGATGATATCAAAGATGCAGTGTCACCAAGCTCAAAATATAGAATTATTTATGTGACCTTTTCTGGGTGTCACTTATGTTAGATGAATCATCTGTGGCTTCAATAGCTAATATTTCAATGATTTGAAACATTGGCTAATATTCTAATTACGACCAATACAAAACACAGCAATTATGTACCTCAGTGCATAAATTTTTTTATAGAATAAGATAGCACCAAACAGAAGTTGTGAGGTTTTTAAAATACAGAAATGGAAACATGTTTAAGATTATTGCATTACAGGAGCCGTTGAACTTCCATTGCATCACAGTCTTGAAGATGATGGTACAAGCAGCACCAATAATTCCTGTGTATATAATTCCTGTTGAAGACTTTAGCTGTTAAACCCCCCAGAGCTCCACTAAAGCTCAGCCGCAACGAGATTTAAAGAATATAAGCCGTGCTGGCACTTAACTCTAAAAGTTCAATAAGAATCTCAGTTAAAATATGTTGTATACTGCTGCAAGTTTCCATTTTAAATGTTTGCTGCATTAGGGGTAGCTGAACTGAAGCCTCCATGTTTTATGTTCGAAGAAACATATCTAGTTCTCTTTTCAGTCAGTCAAAAAAATGTTATGGACAAATAATTATAATAAAAATAAAATATACATAATTTTTAATAGGCTGTACAATCTTTACATACAAACAGCCAGCTGTGGCTAACAACTTTGTATTAGGTTTAAAGACTCAGAGATGACAACTAATACAAATAGGAACATAATCTCAGTTTTTTTTTCCTTAAAGGTGACAGCCCCGCTGCTTGGTTCTCACTGTTGTTGACTTGCTTTTTGTTTTCTGGGCTGCAGACCTGATTGCCAGGTTATCAGCTGCATGGAATACACCTGGGCCCAGTGAGCCCCATGTATATAAGCCAGAGCAGTAGTTGTTTGAACTTCCTCATCTTAAAGCTTGCGTTGTGGTTTTGCTTATTCTGTTACAAATAAATCACTTTGTTATTGAGTTTACCCGTGTGCCTCCCATTTTTATTGCAGTCCAAGATATGATATGGATTACATTACTTATTGACATAAAAATCTGCACAATATTTAGCTTGTTCAGAAATTCCTAGAGGATGAGTTCCTGAACAGGGGGTGAATCACTTAAACAGACAAAGGAGAGGAAAGCATTTATAATATCATTCACTACTGTGTTTGCTTGTGCATTTGTTTTCCGTTTTACAAAGGGAATCCTTATATAAATATACAGTACATTATTCATGGAGGATTTGGACAAGACGAAAGGAAAATTAATTATAAACACACAAGTGCTCAGTGTTTTCTGGGTGAGGTTAAGTTTCTTTTGGTTTCTCACTTGTCCTTCCTTTCTACTTCTTAGTGCAACAAGTTGAAGTGTATTACTTACCAGTCAAATCTTGAAGAACGAGTTACAATGTGTGTAGAAAGAGGAGAGCTTGCTAAGCAGGTCTATTAAATACACTCTCAATAACCACATTATACCCTTACCTGCCCTTTCAGCCTTTCTACTTGCCCTCCCTTCTCAACATTTTTTGACTGCTTATTCCAGCCATAAGCGGTATGGTTGTAGTGCTTAGTATAGCCATTAGTGGTGACTAGTGACTTCTAGAAAATGGCAGGATAAAATCAACCCCTCTCCTCCTGAAGAGCTGTAAATCAGAGGAGCACAGGAGCAAGTCCCCAAATTGTACAGAATTTGTTTTGTGAGCAAAAAAGCAAAGCAGCTCAAGCAAAAAATGAGTTTTCTTGTTGAAGTGGCTGTGTACAGGTAGCAAGTGACTCACCGCTCAAAAAAACAAAATTGAGCCAATTTTCCCCAAACTGTCACAGGAGCGCCTCAGTGGATTGCTGCAGGGTAATGATTGTCGACTTTAGCTGTGGTGTTTTTTAAGGACAAAGGTTTGAAGAGACTAGAAGTACACTGCATGCTCATTCCTGTCAAACTGAGTTTATACACACTTTGAGAAACAGGACTTCTCAGCTTACTTAAGAATTTTGAATTGAAAGTGTGAGTGAACATGGATGAATTTCAGAACAAGCTAATTCTATTTACCTGCATCTGGAATGTGACTCAGCCAGCCATGTCAGATAAAATCAGCAGCGTTCAGGGACATTTTGAATTCATTTAAGGTCCTTCTCCTTATACACAAATCACTTAATGTGCTAGGACCAAGCTACATTGCTAACTCCCTTGTTTGCTACTTGCCTTCAAAAACACTGCAATCATCTGCTGCTGGTTTATTGGAGGTTCCCAGAAACATTTGAAAGAAAATCAGGGATTCAGCCTTTGTCAATTATGCCACAAAGCTATGGAACTAGCCTACCTATAGATATAGTAAAGATAGTAAAGCCAGCTCGCTAAATATTTTTTTAAAGAAAATGAAAAACGTGTGTTTTCACACCTGAACTGTTAAGACATGCTTGCACCAACAAACAGACACATATGCTGACTATCACTCAGAACTTGAAACACTCATGTATATGATTACATTCTTAAAGAAGAGACCATTATCCACTCACTTTATGAGCCACCAGGAGATAGAGTGACACATCCAGCATGTTCAGGTCAATGATATCTGCTATCCAGTTTACCCATAAACCTGAACTCCAGACTGTTCTCTGCTAACAGCCTTGCACAGACCACGGCAACACCTGATATGATTCCCCTGCTGTCCCTCCCCACCCTCTCTCTCTGTGCCCTCTGTCTGAAACCTTTGAGGACATCTCCGTCACACACAATCATGAATCACATTTATGAGCAGATATGGAAGCTTGGCTGCACTCATAAACACACCACCCAGCCCAATTTCGCCCATAAAGACAACTATCCCACAGTTAATGTCTATTGGAAGGTTTGATAGAGGGTACAGAATGAGAGCATGCTGGAATGAGATGAACCATTCTGACGGGTTTGGGTGAAGTTGGGTTCAGTTTCGAAACTGAACAGAAATGACATGCTCATTTTAGGATCCTGTGAAGTTAAGTCTGGTCTAAAGGCTGCACTCAGTCTTTTAAGATGAAGAGCAAAAACATCACATTCACAGTCATTAAACACGACAGAATTCCTACATTCCACATCTGTCAATTTAATAAGCTCTTTCTCTTGCTTGTTTTCAATAATCTTTTTAATGTATTTTCCATGCAAATGATATAAGTGTGATAGAAAGAAGATTTGGTATCACAAACAATTCATTATGGTCCAACTTTTATTCTTGATGGTCAGAAACTGACTTTGAAAAGGAGCAACAACTTCAAAGTGCAGACAAGTGACGGACCAGAAAGAAAATGTTTGTAAGCTTTAAAGTTTTTGACACACCACAACATATTCATCATCATGTCACATCTCAGTGGGAAAGTCCACAAAGGCCATCAGATCAATGAAAAATATTCTTGATGTTTTCAAGCCATGAATGCAGATAATTGGTTGGCTCTCTGGCATCATATGATTTTAAATGTAATTTCTTTTAACACGTTTGAAAGGACACAACATCACTGTTAGAAGTGGCCTGTCATTATATTGAGGTACTGTAGCAGAAATTACCCTTCAGTGGTTACAAAAAGCTGCAGCTACTACATGAACATTGAGGTATTAAGGAGCATTGTGCTTTGCCATCAGTGGCCTCAATCAATCTCACCATAATTTACAGGCTGTTATGAGCTTCAAAATGATGCAATTGAATAATCTTGATTGTAGTGCAGCTGCCTGCTGCAGCTGGAAGGAACAGAAATCTAAGGGATTTGAGATTGGAGAGATCAGTAAAAACTGTTTTCAATGGTTAAAAGTCAACCCTACCGCAAGGCTCGAACACTGATATTGGGCAGGTCTGCAAAACCTTGGATTATGTAAAATGACAACGTTTTTAAAATATGTTTTCCACAGAATGTCTGTGGTTGGCAACGGCAGTATGATCAAAGGGAACTCAGTCACTGCGTATGTGAAAAAAAGTTTTATAAAGCCTTTTATGGCTCCAGAGGGAGATATGCAAAATCTTATGAATTGTCTTGAATTTTGTCAGTTGAGGTAATTTAAAGAACACAAGTTTGAAAATAATCTGGGGGTGTGGAGTTGGGAAGAAGTGAGTTTAATAGACCCCTGTACCCCTGAACAACCCCTCAACTCTGCTTGAGGATAGCGGATCAAGGCTACATTAGCAATGAGTAGCATAACACACTCTGACCGAACAATGAGAGATCGAGTTGCACTCCGGGTGAAGTCTTTAAGCCTTTGACTTAACCTGAGTGCAGTAGCAAAAAACACACAAACACCTGATTGACAAGGCACTAGGACTGTGTTTGCACCACTGCTGGCTATACAAGGACACAACACTGGAAGTTCATGCCATTTTAAACACACAATATGTGACAACAAGGCTTACTCCCACCATCAAAATAACCATTAAGGAGATCAGAGGCATGTTTTTGCAGAATCAGGAAGCTAATCTGGCTCAGAGCATGCAGGCTAGCTGGCCTACCTTCTTAGCAAACGTACAGCCACGCTAAAACTTAACGCCAATGTTTGCTAACACAGAGGATTAGTCTCCTCTGTTTGCTTGCACTTTGAAGTTGCACATGTGTTATTGCAGCATTACTGGGCCTAAACATATCCTTTATTTTGGCTGGACTCCCAGATATGATTCTAGCTTCTAAAGGTGTTTTATGATAGGATGATTAAATGTGGTTCAACTTGCCTCAGTGAAAAAGATGCCCCCTTATATGATTAACAACACTCAAACAACCACTTCACACAGCTAGAGATTTAAAGTGGGTGTGTTTGCCTTAATTACAAAAAGGAAATGATTATGGTAATTACACTGGAAGCACGCAGGGATCTCTACACATTTCATCCTCTCATCCATCTACGATTGAGAAATTATTTTTAATTTAATCGAAAGACATCTGCATTTAGACAGATGTCCACATGCTGGTGCTTATAATGCAGTTCCCTTTATTAATCGTTAGTGCTTCACCTTGAATTTGGCAAAGGTGAGTCTGCATCCCAACATAATCACAAACAAAGGATGAACCAGGAGGAGGAGCCATACATTAACAAGAGTCTATAGCCACGCTAGCAGCTCTGAGAGGCTGTAAAATTTGTTTTTAATCTGTAGCAGACATGGTGAAGTAAATGTAATGATTATGTCGGTCAAGATTAAGGTCAGTGTCAAAATAAAGGTCTTTGACAAACTTTATGAAAAGGGTTTATCATGTTGAAAGTGAAAGATGTGTGTGACAGTATTACATAGTTTATTTTTATGAGGATGGTGTCAGCGCTTTATGATGATAGATTTTATAATTATATGTAGTGTTGGGTTAGTGACGATGTCAAATGCACTTGAAGGTTGTTGGTCATAAAGCAAAATATTGGACCAATTAAAATCTTGATCTGATGATGATGTTAGATTAAAAGTCCAGCCAAAGTTCACAAATGCCTCTACCAATTGCACGGTAATCCATCCAGCAGTTGTCAAACAGCCAATATTCATCAATAAAAGTTGTCTTACTCTCTGCATGTTTAACCTGGAACCCTACTGAACATCACATGCTGTGAAATTCAATTAGAGATGTAAGCTGTACTTTGAGGAATAGGACTCGTAGATTTATGGCACATTATTTAAGGCACTATTAACAGATATTTGCAAATTCAATCACAACATTTAAGAAATCAAAATATGTAACAAACATATACACCAACTAACAATATAACTGTGTGATTTCTTAAGCCAAGATTTTTGGTGTTACATTTGATCCTTGTGTCTCATACATTTTAAGAAGTCACACACTGTTAACAGTTTTATTTCATGGTAAATAATGTGTTAGCTTTTGTTTATGTTCAAGTCCAGTGTCTAGTACTCTCTATTATGGGGAGTACATTATGACTATGTATGTAGACTTCCGAGCAGCTTCTTCCCTCAGGCTGTGAGACTCCTTAATACACTCCACTATGTAAAATATTTTTTATTTCTATGGCTTGTTATTTATCCACACATCGAATGTAAAAAGTGAACTTCAACTTCATTGCATTATACAACCATGTTGTAAAATGATAAATAAATCTACTTTAAACAGACCTGGTATGTTGTAACTTTTTACTTTAAATGATTGTATAGCCACCATCTCAATGTCAGTCTTAAAATGTTTCTATTGTAAAACCAGTAAGTTTACCACTCTAGTCTCAAACTGTCTGCGACTCACAGCGCGAGGGTGGGTCCTCTTGATTACTATCCCGGCATACGCTGGTATCCCATCAGCTAGGCTGAGCTGATTCGTGCTGTTATCAGGTATACACTTTCGATGGACGTGTGGCATGAGAGCATGTGAAAAGTGTCAGTTGCATGAGTCTCATGGTCAATGTGTGAGCGCTGGCAGCTCTGGCCATAGGGAGGTACTAATTCAGCTGACGACATTAAGGTCTGTCCAAAAGGAAATAACATATTAATGCTCTTGACATAGCAATGCAAACTAAATGGGTATTGCTGTTCAGTTTAGTACAGCTACATACACACACGTCCACTGGGTAAAGCTGCACTAGGGAGGGAAGGAAACACATTTCCTTTAACCTTGTTAAGAATGATGGACTGAAGTGTTTGTGTTAACCTAGAGGGTGCCAGCCCTCTTCCCCTGGTACAACATTTTCAGTCCAAACTTTGTGTACAGCAATTTCTCATCTTCATTAGATTCAATTGCAATCTTTCTACCAAAAGAAAATCCAACCTGTAAGTTTGCATTCAATGTACTGTATATTGAATTACAAGTGTGCTCTGTCCACCGCTAAAGCAATTTATTTCTCTCATTTAATCAGTAACAATAAACACAATCCTGGATTTACACTTTAGCCAAAACAGCCATGTGGTAGTCTTTGTAGCTAATATTTGTGTTTATTTATTTTCAGCTGGAAAATAATTGAGATTAGATACAAAATTAATTCCTCATCTCCAGCTACTTCTGCACAAATGGTAGTGTAATATTTATATACTGAATCCCAAATAATATCTGCTTTTATACATTTTTATAGAATCAATTTAATGTGTGTTTTCTACATCAAATATGGAGTACTTCAGGGCTCTCTTCTTGGCGATGCTGTTCTCTCTTTATATTTCCCCTCTTGGACAATTTATAAGCAGTGATGGAACGCTCAGCTGTATGTGACTGTAAAGGTGATCATTACGACATTATTAATTGAAAGGCCTCCTTGTTTGCTGTGAAAAGCTCCTGCTTCTAAATTCTGATAAAATTGAGATACTAGTCATTTTCACTGTTCAACATAGACACCAGTTTGATCAACCAACAGTAACTCTCGATAACTGTGTGATTTTGTTTGACAGCCGAGAATCTTGGTGTTAAGTTAGTTCTATATCACACAGGCTCCGCCCTCTACTGGACTCTATGGATACTACCTCCTCCAATCACACACACGCACTTGCCCACTGAAATTTTTATTCTGCACATAGCCGACCAATAGGACGTTGCTACCGATATGTGCGTGACGTATAAACAGCAGTGTCCCTACTGACTCAGCATCCTTTTTTCTTCATCACACAGCAAACTGCTCACTGAATTCACCACCTCCACGGATGGAGTCGCCACTTCAAATTCATCTTTGCACCCGGGCGAGGGGAGCCATGTTCTGCCCGGACGAGTCCAAGACCCCCGCCAGCTGACCTGCGGCTGGGGAAGGGAGCGACTGGCTGACTGGTTAAGGAGGGAGAGAGACCAGGGAACGCTGCCACACCCGTCTCGTGTTCAAGAAGCCATCGTTTTACATGTGTAACTCTGCATTCCCAGCATGCTCACAAGGACTCGCATGGGCGCATTGCTAGCACACCGGCAGTGAAACCGTGATCCACCTGCAGGTGGAGTCAGGCACGTTCAGCTGAGAGAGCTTTTCCTGCAGCAGGGCTGGGATGATGGTGTTAAAAGCAGAGCTGAAATCCACAAACAGGATCCTGGTGTAGGTTCCTGGGGAGTCCAGGTGCTGGAGGATGTAGTGAAGGGCCATGTTTACTGCATCATCTACAGACCTGTTGGCTCTGTAGGCGAACTGCAGGGGGTCCAGGAGAGGGTCTGTAATGGATTTTAGGTGGGACAACACAAGGCGTTCAATGGACTTCATAACCACAGGTCAGGGCGACGTGTCTGTACTCGTTTAGTCCAGTGGTCCTTGATTTCTTGGGGACAGGGATGATAGTGGAGGCTTTGAAGCAGGCTGGCACATGGCATGTCTCCAGTGAGGTGTTAATATTGTCACTGGAGACAGCTGATCAGCAAAGTGCTTCAGGGTGGATGGGGAGACAGAGTCCGGCCCAGCTGCTTTGCGGGGTTTCTGCCTCCTGAAAAGACCGTTGACTTCTCTCTCTGTGATGGAGAGAGGAGGGGAGGGGGTGGAGCTGGCCAGCTCTGAGGAGGGAGGGGAAGAAGTGGTGGACCAAGGCTGAAGCTGAGCGGAGGAGTCACAGGGAATGGTGTCCGATTGACTCTCAAAGCGGCAGTAGAACTGGTTCAGCTCATTTGCCAGGCGAGAATCGTTTATGGAGTGGGGGACTTTGGGTTTATAGACAGAAGTGGCGTAGTTTGCAGAGAACTCGTTCTTTAGTCTCTCTGAGTACAGTTGTTTAGATTCTCACACCTCCCTGCTAAACCTGTACTTTAACGCCCTGCAGCCGGCCCTGTCACCACTCCTAAACGCCTCCTCCTTTGCCAACCTCATCTGTCTAAGCTTAGCTGTGAACCAGGGTGCGTGTTGGTATACATGTGTCCTCACAGAAGCTGATGTAGGACGTCACAGCCTCTGTAAACTCATCCAGGTTGTTGGTAGCATTCTTGAAAACATCCCAGTCAGTGCAGTCCAAACATGCCTGGAGGTCCTCAACAGCTTCACTAGTCCACTTCTTTGATGTCCTCACTACAGGTTTACAGAGCTTTAGTTTTTGCCTGTAAGCGGGAATCAGATGGACCATCACGTGATCAGAGTGACCCAGTGGAGCTCGTGTGACGGTGTGATAGGCACTGCTAACTGTGGTGTAGCAGTGATCCAAAGTGTTCCCCTCTCTGGTTGGGCACTTTATAAACTGTCTGTATTTGGTGAGTTCTTGGCTGAGATTTCCCCTGTTAAAGTCACCGAGAACAATAACAAGGGAGTCCGGGTTTGTCTGCTCCACACACAGTATCTGGTCAGCCAGCATGCGCTGTGCGTTGTTGGCGACATGTAAACACCGACCAGAGTGAATGAAGCAAACTCATGGGGGGAGTCAAACAGTTTACAGTTGATGATAAAATATTCCAGATTAGGAGAACAGTGCTGCTGAATCAATGTCACGTTGGTACACCAGCCATTGTTAATATAAAAACAGACACCTCCACCTTTTGTTTTGCTGGAGAGCTCTGTGTCGCGGTCCGCTCTGTACAGTTGGAAGCCTGCCAGCTGCAGCGCGGAGTCCGGTATCAGCTCACACAGCCAGGTCTCCGTGAAGCACAGAACAGAAGATGAATAAAAGTCTCTGTTTTTCCCCACCAGAAGCTGAAGTTCGTCCAGTTTGTTGCACAGTGAGCGCACGTTGGAGAGAAATATTGCCGGTAGCGGTGTGTGGAGTACCCGCCGGCGAAAACGCAAAACCGAGCCAGCTCTTTTCCCTCTCCTGCGGCGCTTCACAGCGCGCGAGCAACGACAGCGAGCGAGCCCTTCACCAAAACAATAATTCCACTGATGACGCAAGAAAAGTTGGAATTAAATCCGCTGGAGTTGTTCACCTGATGTTCATGAGCTCCTCCCTGGTGAATGAGCACCGGCACAGCCGAAAACTGAATTAACACACAAAAATAAAACAAAACAAAGCGCACCTAACACCGAGGCAGCTATACTCAGCGCCATCTTGAATGATACAGCAACTTCTGCTGAAGCAGGCTGTCTTATGGCATCTCTGCGCATGCATGCTGGTGCAGCCCGGCAACTGGTTCACCGCCTGAAAGACACCTATTTCATGTCGAGGTGACACAGTAACAGGGAGATGTCTATGAAGATTCTCAGTCATCCAGGTCATATTTATCCAACGAAGGTTAAAATCAAGGGCAACTGGACTTGGTTGAAGATACTGGAAGACGTTTCGTCCCTCATCCAAAGGACTTCTTCAGTTCTGACTGACTGGCAGGGAAACTCAGCTATTTAACCTCAGTGGGGTCGTTATCCCGGGTCATCGATACCGCTGGTTCGTTAGTGTTCCTTGTTGCTGTGACGACAGTCGTTACAGTCGTTAAGACTACCTGTGGCCAAGACTGAACGACCATCGTTGGTATCTTCACCTGAGGTCAATAGGTTACGTTTGTTGAGTTTCCTGGGAAGTGATGAAAGGACAGCATTGTAAGTGGGGGATAAGTGGTGGCGTAGACCCCCTCCCCTGTTCAATGACGGCTTCTCAACCCTGGTGTAGATGGCTTCCTTGACA
>NC_060153.1:17567458-17578301 GCF_021292245.1 Micropterus dolomieu
AAGGACTTCTTCAGTTCTGACTGACTGGCAGGGAAACTCAGCTATTTAACCTCAGTGGGGTCGTTATCCCGGGTCATCGATACCGCTGGTTCGTTAGTGTTCCTTGTTGCTGTGACGACAGTCGTTACAGTCGTTAAGACTACCTGTGGCCAAGACTGAACGACCATCGTTGGTATCTTCACCTGAGGTCAATAGGTTACGTTTGTTGAGTTTCCTGGGAAGTGATGAAAGGACAGCATTGTAAGTGGGGGATAAGTGGTGGCGTAGACCCCCTCCCCTGTTCAATGACGGCTTCTCAACCCTGGTGTAGATGGCTTCCTTGACACCTCTTTCAAACCATCCATCTTCTCTTTCTAGACAGAGAAGATGGATGGCGGTATCGATGACCCGGGATAACGACCCCACTGAGGTTAAATAGCTGAGTTTCCCTGCCAGTCAGTCAGAACTGAAGAAGTCCTTTGGATGAGGGACGAAACGTCTTCCAGTATCTTCAACCAAGTCCAGTTGCCCTTGATTTTAACCTTCGTTGGATAACAGTAACAGGGAGTTTCTACGCTTTGCCTCTCAGGGAGTAGCCAACGAATACAATAGGCTCCCCATCAACTACTCGCTAGCCCCCCACAAGCTCAGCAGATGCATGGACACTGCACTGCAATTGTACGCGAGCAGGGTATGAGGGTTCTTTTCTACTTAAACGACCTCATGGTCATAGAGAGATTGAAGCCTAGGGTGATCTCCACACAGCCCAGTTGATTTTGCACCTCAACAGACTGGGGGTTTGTGATCAACTGGAAAGAGAGCTCCCCCCATCCCCCGGAGTATCTGGGGATTGTGCTCAACACCACCATCCTGAAAGCTTATCTGTTGGGACAGGCGACACTTCTCCTGGTGGTTCACAGGCTGCAGCAGGGGACAGCTGTGACAGTGCTGTCAGTGATTCTGCTGTTGGGCCTCAGGTCAGGAGTCTATCAGGTGGTCCCTCTGGGCTTGCTGCACATGTGATGGCCACAATGTTGGCTTCACAGAAAAACTCCCGCACACACATATTCTCATTCATATTTTCATGGAAATATGAATGAATGTTTTGCAATGGCTACCTTATTTTATGAGGAAGTAGGTAATTGGTGTTGACAAATAAGTCACCTCCTACAAAGGTGAGTGAGCTGTGTGCCCAGTTGGTTCACCCCAGCTGCATGCTGTTCCGTGGTGACCACAGTGCAGCCGGATTGAGACAAAACCCTCGTGGTCAGGTCCAGGACAATAAATCTGGATGCCTTCTACCCCCCTACCCCACTTAGGGTACAAGGAGGTGAGATTGCATCTGTTGTGTCCAGTGTCTCCTCTAACGTCCTATGTAGAGCACACAGCCCCCATTCGACGCACTGGTCAGCTGTTCGTCTGTTACAGTGATAGTGCAGTTGGTAAGACCCTGTCCAAGGAGAGCCTGTCTGGCTGGCTTTGTGAGGGAATCTCCCAGGCCTGTACACGGGCAGGAACAGACCCACCCTCACATGTGTGTCGAAGAGATCTGCACAATGGCATCTTGGCCCTTACCGTGCCCATTTGTACGTTTCTATCTCTTGGAAAAATCTGGCTCCTTCTCTGGATCATGCTCGCACAGTGCGACCTAGGATCTGTAAAGAGGATCTGTTGACTACTGGGTATAGAGGGGGAACATACACTGGCGGTGCCTGATGTTCCAGTGAGAAGTCAGGGCAGTCCAGATGTTAATGGTGTGTGCAGCGACCTTCTCAGGGGTGACCCACCATTCTGTCACTAAGGTGATATGGTGGTCAGGGCTTTGGCCGGCCTGTGGCCAACCGGCTTTGTTTGGTAGACTTTAGCTAGGGACAGTCATTCAGCCTGTGTGAGATAGAATGAAGGTTACGATATGGTAACACTAGTTATAAGCACATACTGTTATAAGCACAGGCGGAGCCCTCTACGAGCCCTGTCACTCCTACACCATCTTCTGAAGATGCGGTCGGATGCTGATGCAGTAGGGACACTTCTATTTATCTATTCATGTATCAGTAGCAATGTCCAATTGGTCAGCTACGTGCACAATAAAAATTTCAGTGGGCAAGTGCATGCGTATGATTGGAGAAGGTAGTGCCCATAGAGTCCAGTAGAGGGCTCCGCCTGTGCTTATAGAACTAGTGTTCCCATATTGTAACCTTCGATCTTAGTCTATCTTTTGATGAGCACATTAAAGAAACCACCAAGACTGCGGAACATTGCTAGAATTCAGTCCTTGACTCCATGGCCGGTGCAGAGATCCTAATTCATGCCTTTGTTTCATCTAGATTATTGTAGTATTGAAGTGTTTTGTTGTCAGGCCTGTCAAAAGTACAAAAACTAGTAATGGTTTCAAATGGTTGAACAAAAAATGTAAATGTAATCTAAAACTATAGCACGTTACAATTTTTTGCTGATTTTAACTTTCCTTCACCGGCTCCCTGTTAGATGTCAGGCCTTGTACCAGCTACCATTATCCTTCCAGCAGGTCAGATTAAAGTACCTATAGTCCATGTATGTCCTGCAAACAAGAATGCTGTTATCTTTCTGAAAACCACTGCATCTCTCTAACCCTCTGTTTGTCTGGGTTCCACAAACTCACGCTTAGGCCCATCCATCTCTGAATTGACTATGTTTAGACATATAGGACTAGACCTCACTGCCAATGGTATTCATGGACAGTGTGTATTAGCCTTCTAGCCTCATCCAGTATGATTTATTGTAGCTGAGAGCCATGAATTTCAGTCAGGCAGTTGAGAAGAAGCGCAAGTGATTTATGCTTTTGTTTACAGGGTGCTGTAGAACATTTAATCTGGCAGTGATGAGAGGGTGTGTCTACAGTAAAGTGTGTGTGGGTGGAAGTGCTTGCAAACCTGCATGAATGTGCTTGTGATTTGTGATAAATAATTAAGTGCATGAGGAAAGGAAGAAATGATAGTAAAGGGAAAGCTGGAAATATCTAGTGGTGGAACACAGGAATGCCGCTCCGGGAGTCAGAAGTTAACAACGTTTCTGCTCACATTTTCATTAGGGGAAATTGCCTGTAGCTGTTTTACACTGTTTCTAAAGTATGTATATGAAACAAATATAATTTATTGCACCAGCATTTAAAATATTCAATTCTAATGCATGTTCTGAATTTATTCTAGTTAATGACAATTCATGTATTTATTGTTGTTGTGTGACAGGAGAGGAGAGCAGGAGAGGAGAGGAGACAGCATGTGAGAGGCAGAGCAGGAAATAACGTTAGTAGGAGATTATGTTTTTGGAAGCTGAATAAGCAGCAGCATCAATAAAATAATCAGTAGATCTCAGCAATCTTTGTGATTTTGAGTAACTTTAGTTAGATATTTTTATGTAACTCTCAAGCTCTCATGATAGTGGGTAAAACCAATAAGAATCTGTTTATGAAAATTTTTATCCTTGAACGTAATCGATAAAGAAGATGATCATCCTACATGGGTTGAAGATGTATTTGTATTTCACAGGACAGCTGATATCTACAAATCATTCTGTGTGGTAACACAGAGGCGTGCTATGTTAAGCAGAGGGAAGTTGGTCACAAAACCCGCAACGGAAACTTTTTATTCACCTCCAGGGTTGACATGTACATTGTAAATTAATCAGTGGAAATAGAGTTCTTGACAATATTCAGCCATCTGTATACCTTTGATAAGCTCACCATTCATCACTGAAAGCACCTCATAAAAGGTATGAGTCTAAATATCATCCACCAAAGGATTGCTTCTAACAGAGTGGTCAGATCATTAGCCTCCATTGATGTCCCCTTTAAAGGCATTACCCTTCATAAATGATAGCCCTGTCCATTAGTGGTAGTGCATAAAATGAGCTGTTGACTGCTGATGAAAATGGCCTCAATCAGTGCTCCCACACCTCTACGACCCTGTGACTGAGGTTCCTCCCCCTGGCAGGGGAAGGCACTAAGGAAGTGTTATCCATTATTGTTGCCTAATAGGTCAGCCACACAGAAAAACACCAGGACAAACACCAATAACATTTTCCTGCGACAACAAGGCCTGCAGATTTAAAGTGTTAAGTGGTGTCCTTGTTGGAGATGAAAGGGATTTCCACCTGAGAATGGGTGGTTGGAGGGATGTGGGGCTGAAGGACACATACAAGCAACCCCTCCATCCAACACACACACACACTCACACACATTTGTCACTACCATGCTATATTTAAAATTGACAGTTACCATTGTTCTAAGAGACTCAGTGTGGAAAAAGAGGCATGGACTCTCCAGTCGTTTTTGTTACACGACTGACTGAGGCTAACATCTTACTTTGTAAGGGAAATATTTTTATAACTTGACAAATGCCAGAGTAATGTGCACTCTCTAGATTGACACTCAAATCAAATCATGTCTGAAAATAAATCTAGTGGTTATGCCTCCCATTGACTTTTTTTTTTATAATCTGACAGCTGTAGCAGCAGGCAATCTTGGTGATAGTCAAAATCAATAGAAGTTTAAGAGGAGAGATTGCAAAAGGCTGGCTGGTCAGATCAGTCACCTTAAATTACCAAGGCAATACAAAGAATGGCTGCAGGGCTGTCTTAGTAAAGGCCAGAAAGTAAAGCACATCACCTCAGACAGAGAAATATTAAAAAGGAATACAGGGGGAAACACAGACAGAAAAGATCATTAAGTGATAGGTCACTGACCCCTATCTCTTGGGAAACAGCAGAAATAGGGCATGTGTTATTTAAGTATGAGGCAACACAGAAACATACCTGACAAACAAATCTTTAAAGGTCAATATTTTTATATTAACAACGGATGTCATTTAAAAGGGGTATCTTGTAATGATGAGGCCACAGACAATTATCGTCTGACTTTGTAGCTCCCCTCAGCATTAAGGAGCTTTATAGCATCTTTTCAGTAATTGTTTTGATTTTAGAGCTCGCAACTTTTTTTGTCGTTTTGGTTGAATTTTACCATAGTGTCATTTTGCAGCTGTTTTCAGTGAAAAAGCACTAAACATGACAAACAATTTGCAACTAGATGGTGAATATAGTGAAGCATTATAGCAGCTGAACAGCCAGATATTGTTCTCAGGAATTAGCGGAGACCAAAAACAGAGCAAGAACATACAGTACAGTGTATGGAGTGACATTCATCATGTGGTCTACTTAAAGGGTGATAAGAATGTCAGTGTTCACAGCTTGTTTCTGCGGACAAAAAAAAAACATTGAAGAATCATAACACTTAACGGAAAGCTTGATGCTCCTTTCCCTGGGAGAGTCTCACTGTTTCTTTTGCATGTGCGTATTTCCTTAACCTTTTCCCTTTCATATTTCTGTGGAGTACAGCTGCTATCATCCTCTGTTATCTACACCTCAATGAGGAACAATCGTGTTTACATTTGAGAGGAGAGAAACTAATAAAGGTGACCTAAATGTCACATCCCCAAGTTTCCTGTTTCTCCACCTAGGTTCCTACTTCCTACGAATACTGCTTTTTTTTCAGAGACAACTTCCAGTGGCTTCTGTTGATGAAACGCCTTTTGTTGGCAGCCCTTTAGAGAAAATTGGACCAAATACAACTTTAAAATTACACTCACATAAAGCTGGAAAGAGTGCCACTCTGAGGCAGTCAATTTAGGACAAGTGGACTGTATTACTCTAGTGTCAGGGGAGTATTTCCATGGCCATTTGGGCCAAAACAAACTCGTCAGAAATGTCATTTTAATAAATTTAGGAAAGTTCTCCCACAAGGCTTCAGGGCTTGATAAAGGTTTGCCAACAAATGTTATGAGGAAATCGTATCAGGATTTTAGCCCTGGTGCCTGAAGCTTAACAACACATTAAAAAATGTCAGTTTCACTTACAGTTGTTACCAGCTGGTGGAAGTTTCACTTGTTCTATGGTTGTGATTATTTTCTGTTTTCTTGTAATATAAAGTATTTTCTTCTTCCTAATCTTTATTCTCTCCTCTCTCTGTTGTGGTGCTACAGAATCTCCCCACTACCTTGTGTTCTTTTGTTCCCCCCTTCCCTGTGTTTTCTGTCTGTCCTCCCTGTCTGGCTCCAGCAGCGCACCTGGCTCTCATTCCACTAATCAAGCTCCTGCAGTATTTCAACCCCAGTCCTCCTCACATTCTTTGCCAGATCGTCAGTTAACCACATGTGGTACATGTGTCAAGGCCAACTATCGTCTCCTGTAAGATTCCCTGTAATTTCTGTCTCTCCCTGAACTAACCTATTTTTCTCTGTGCCCAGGATCACACTACCTCAGGGAAACCTGCTGAATGCCACACTCCGCTCTGCCCCTATCTTGCCTGGACTAACTCCCCTCCTCTGTGTTCTCCATTCTGCCCTGTTGGAGCCAACCACCCAGTCCTCTGTTGCACCTTTCAATAAAACCCCTTTGTTACCCCTTCGAACTGTTCCGAGTCTGCCTTTGAGTCCTCAAGTTTTTGCACTATGACACTCTGATTTTATGCTGATCAAGACTGCAGGTTGCTGTCAGTCACACTGTCACTGTAAAGTCAGTTTGTGTTTTTTTCTCATAATACCCCTTTTACATCATAATAAACATAATCGCATCATCATCAAATCTACTTTTATCATTAAAGTTTTATCTGCTGCGCTAACCTCTGCTTGCTAATTACAAAAGCAGCTTTTCCTCTTACCTCTTGCCTTTTCTGTGTGATGGATGTCAAATGTTGTCTAATTTGCAGTACACATACGGTATCTCCCGAACTGTTTGTTATCCCATGCGCACTGTTCCACCACTTACATCTGACTGCAACATAGCATCAATGATGTGGGCTGCTGAGTCATTTCCCTTTGTGAAAATTATTGGCCCAATTCCAATCTCCTCCCTAATGCCTAAATCCTGAACCTTTACAGACTTGATGAGTTGACATAACCTGGTAAGTGCTTGAGTGCAAGAGGCTGCAAGGGCCTGAAATGGTATAATGGGACAGCACTTTGTGACTTTACCTAGAGTTGTGGGTTTGGGAACATTTTATTTGACGTTTTTTACTTTCTTCACAGTCAAGGCACTAAAGGGACCGACTGCCTGATTTGAACGTATTCCAGGCTCGACCTTACAGTGAGGAAGAGAGGTGATTTTCAAATAATCAATTTATCAACACAACCTCATACAATTACATGTAAACTTATTTTTTCTTCCCCTGGTAACCCTGTGTTTAACTTCCCAAAGATATGAACAGTGGGTTATTCCTTCAGGCTGAAGGACAGTCCTAAATCCTTGTGGACCTACCGAGAATGTGCCTTAAAGTCTGTTACTCCGTGAGTGTGGAGATTAGAACTGGGATATTGTCTCTGTGATACCCTGACTTCCTGTGATAAGTATAGGAATAAATCCAGTGATCTTCCTTCAACTACTATTAATGAATGAATGAATTCTCCTCATCCATGGTCTGCCTCTGTATTCGGTGAGCTTGCCTCATACAGGACATTGTTATGTCCTTTATCATGAAAGTGAAATGGCAGCTGTTATCAGAACTTTTGAGTTTTGGTATTTAAGCAACCGTCAAACCAAACTGATTGAAATACATATTCCAGATAAATACTGTAGAACAGTGGTTCCCAACCAAGTGGCTTGCAAGATGAATCTGAGGGTTTAAAACAGGATAGTAGAAAGTGGAAAAAACTCAATGTGATAAACATTAGACATAAGAGTAGGCGTTGCTCGGTTTTAAGGATTCACAAGCCAAAAAATGGTAGGAACCACCACTGACATAGACCTAATTAAATCCCTTGATTTACTTTATTCCAGCAAAGCTTTACTCCCACAAGCAGCAACCTTGAATATAACATAATGTTACACTAGAAATACCAAATGGACAGTGGCGTGTGCCACCACAATATAAAAACTCTGCCTTAATTAGATGAAACACTGCAGGACACTGTCTGTGTGTACATGCCAATCACTCATTCCAACAGGGTGCCCAGTTTCTGAAGAGAAGGGAAGTCTCTTAAAATCCACGCCATTTTTGACTGAAACCTCATGGCATTTACTGTGGCCATGCTAATCCTTATCCACCAGAGGGCTCACCACTTCAGAGAGGTTTTCATTATGGGCATCGTCACAGTAGTGAGCTTCTGTATGGGACAGTTGGTCTGTGCAGTAGGCCGGTCTAGTGGTGAGACGTGACAGAAATGCAAAGAAAGAGATTTTTGACTTATTTATAGTTCTCTGAATAGCACGTTTCTGGCTCCTTTGCAGCCTCAGGTGAGGGATGGTGTGGTGTCGGCCCATTTTATAGAAGGAGCAATTCTCCCCCCCGACTTGATTCTAGGCAATCTTGACTGTCACCGCGAGCCAGGATTTTTTGATGATGTCATACAGGAACTGTGAAGTACTACTTCATGCTACTAAGAGAAAAATGGTTATTAAAACATCTTTGATTAAATTCGTCATTGATGTTTTTATTAAAACCATAACATTCATATACAACATGAGAGGGATCCCAAACTGAGCTGAACTGAATTATTCATTTCTAAATGAAAAAAATTTAGTTTGTTGGCCCATTTTTTCCTCATTTGATCAGAACTTTGAAACACAATCGGCGTGTTTCCAAGGCACGTTAGTGTGTTTTACTGTATGGGTTGATATGTATAGATTGAGATGAAGCCATACTCACTGTAATTTTCTCTCAGCTCAGAAAGGTTTTAAGATTTTCCATTAGGCCTGCAACCACACTGGCTAGCTCAAGCATAATTTACTTGGCCACAATCTGCTGTTACTGTATGGCTGGGATAGCAATAAGGTTTTAATGGGCTTCTGTCAATAACATATTGCCAGAATATGTTGTACCATGTGTTTATGAAGAGTTATGCTAATGCTTTACAACAGCTACTCTGAGCTTTTAGGAACAGCAAGTGCAGCTCAACAATGGCTAATGCAGAGCTTTGCCAATGTATTGTAGCTTAGCATGCACAAAAAACTGATCAGAAAGAGATTTGTTTTTTCCTTCATCTTTTTTGAGTGTTTTCACAAGTGTCTCTGGACTATTCAGGAACTTGGCAAGCCATATGTTGGCTCAAATGTTGGCATCTTTACGTCTGAGAGTTGTTTTTATTTTTTATCTCAAAGGGGAGACAGATTGAAATTGAGTTTTTTGTAAAGTCTGCAATCTACTTTGATTTTGTGTTTTTGACAGGTGAAGGAAGATAACTGACCTATTCACAATAAATAAAGCGGGACAAAATGAGACAAAAATAGACGAACCTGAATGCATGAATATATTCATTAGGAAGTGGATAAACTAACAAATATGACAACTAGAAGAGTGCACTCAATAGATTTCTAACGTAATCTGCACTCTGCGCATGTGTTGGCGTCTGTAGTTTTAATCCACTCTTTTTCGTTACATTTTTTATATCCTTTTTATTTAACTTAAGTTTTTAACTTAAGTTTTACGTGGGTTAAGGATTTTAGTCATCCGACATGGATTTGGACATGGCTATGCTAGCCAAGATAACTCTGCCCCATGAGGACTGCACACTCCTTAAGAAAGTGAACAAGAAGATGCTGACCTTATGGAAGACATCCGACGACTTTCAGAGGAACTCAAAGAGAAAGATTCCCTGCTGACTGGCTTTATGGATGTGGCTTCAGTACAAGCCAAACAGATTGTTTCTCTTAGCGCAACCGCTAACATCCAGGACACCGTGTTATGGGACCCCTCTAGCCTTCCCAGGCTTTCCTCCTGCTCGACTCCAAAGCATCAGTCAACCTGGGCAAGAGAGGCTCGGATGGGGCTGCCTCTCCTCCACACATCGGCCTCTCCAACCGCTATGCAGCCCTGTCTGACGACACTCCGGTCCAACCAGCAGATGCACCTGGGGCTTCGAGTCTCCCTGATACGGATCTCTTTCGGCGGACAGTGCCTGCCGACACTGTTGCATCTCCTTCACCGGCTACATCTCCCGCGCTGGGCCGCCGGTCTGCTGCTGGGCCTGATCGGTGGCCGTCATCCCGGTCAAAAACCTCCGCTTCCCGACGTAGGATCCTGAAGGAGGCTGTGCTCAGGCTCCGGAGCCGCTCTACCCTGCACCGTCGGGTAGCCCTTCTCTCAGGTCTGTTACTGCTACTCCAACACAACACTCGGCAGCTCACACAATCCATCCTCAGTCCGCACGCAGTGTTGAAGCAGATTCTGCTCAGTCCTGCTCTGGAACCCCACAACCGGCATCTCCTCGTCCTCTTTTCTCTCCAACCACACTAATAATTGGTGACTCCATAACCAGAAACCTCCGTTTCTTTAACGCTATCACTCGCTGCTTCCCCGGTGCCACCACGGCTGACATTTTAAAAAAACTCCAGGACCTGATGCCATCGCTCCCGTCCTCCATCACAAGAGTGATAGTCCATGTCGGAACAAATGACACAGCTCTTCGGCAGTCTGAGCTGACAAAATCAGATTTTAACCGTCTTCTTAACTTTTTAAAGCAGTGCGGAAAGTCCGTTTTTATCACTGGTCCAATTCCCACAGTTGGTCGCGGTGCTGGCCGCTTCAGTAGACTCCTTGGCCTCCACGACTGGCTCCAGTCCGCCTGCAGGGCTCACCGTGTGTTTTATGTGGATAATTTTAATATTTTCTGGCAAAGAATGTCTCTTTTTAAGACAGACGGACTTCACCCAAACAAACGGGGCTCAGAAATGTTAGCTGCGCACATACAGCATGTGGTGCGGTCCACACATGACTTACGTGAATGACTCATCATTCATGCAGCACACCTGGACGCACCACCGCTCACTGAACAGATCTCTGCCTCACTGCCACAAACAACTGTCTCCACCTGCTGGCATGTAAAGCCGTCTGCTCCCA
>NC_060153.1:17578401-17622947 GCF_021292245.1 Micropterus dolomieu
ATAAACATGGCATTTCTTTTCATATTTATGCTGATGACACACAAATGTACTTGCCCGTCAGATCCACAGACCCTGGAATGCTGAGTTCACTTAACAACTGCCTTTGTGAAGTTAAAAAATGGATGTCAAATAATTTCCTCCAACTGAACTCAGACAAAACAGAAATCCTGGTCATTGGGTCCCAGCAGATGGCAAATCAAATACTGCCATCTGCTGGTTCCCTAGTAAATCACATTAAGCCTGTGGCAAATAACCTTAGTGTTTGGTTTGATAGTAATTTAAATTTCGAGCAGCACACCACAAAGCTTGTTCAATCATGTTTTTATCAACTTAGAAATATAGCAAAAATTCGATCTATGTTAACTTTTAAGGACACCGAGACCATTTTACACGCCTTCATCTCATCACGCCTGGATTATTGCAACAGCCTTTTCACCTTTTTAGCTCAAAAATCTATTGATCGACTCCAGACTGTCCAGAACTCAGCTGCCAGACTTTTAACCAGAACAAAGAAATATGACCACATTACTCCTATTTTAGCTTCATTACACTGGCTCCCAGTATGTTTTAGAATTGACTTTAAAATTCTATTGATCACCTTTAAAGCTCTTCATGGCCTCTCGCCTTGTTATATTTCTGAACTTTTAGTCCCATACACACCAGCACGTACCTTGATCCTTGGGCAGAGGTCTGCTATCTGTTCCATAGTCTTGACTGAAAACTAAAGGGGACAGACCGTTTGCTGTCAGGGCCCCGAGGCTCTGGAACAGCCTGCCCGAGGAAATCAGGTCAGCTGAGTCAGTGAACTCTTTTAAGTCCCTTCTTAAAACATACTTTTATAGGAGAGCCTTTCCCGATCTTATTTGACTTTATTTTATCCCTTTTATTTTATTGTATTTTACTTATTTTATATTTATCTTAAACGTGTATTTTAGTCTTTTCAATGTTTTCATGCTTTTATCTTGTATTGTTTTTGTATTATTGTCTCTTGGTATTATTGTCTTTACACTTGTTAAAGCACTTTGTAACTTGTTTTTGAAAAGTGCTCTTCAAATAAAGATTATTATTATTATTATTAGAGTGTAGATTTCCGCCAGGTGTGTCTGGGGGCATGTGGGGAACAGGGAGTGCAGGGCAGGCAGCGTGACCAGCATATATACATGAGAGTAGTAGAATTAAGGGGAGACAATATGCAGGTTACATTATCAAGGTGTATCCAGAGTAAACAGGCTACATGAAGACAAATCTCTGACAATTCCAAAACACCAGTGATGTAAAATGTTCATTTCAAAATGTAAATGGCAAAAAAAGAATGCGCCAACACTAACGTGACCACCGCATACGTTGTCCCTTGTGAAGCAGTTGTTCATCCCTTGCAAGCCTCTACTGGCCAATTAAGAGGAGTGAGGAGTTATGTGTGTGTACAATGTGTACAAAAAAAAAAATCTGATGGGTCCAGTAGTATGTGCGCTTAGCTGCGGACACCTACACATGCAAACGCAGAGATTAGCACACACTAAATGTTACAAACCATATTAACCATGCACATAAGAAAATGTTTGTCCATGCTATAGTACATGCATGAGTAGTATACCATAGTGCTTTATGAAACTTATATGAATTATAATTGTCTGAACACGGTGGCAGAAAGTGTGAGAAATTTTACCGTCATCCTTGTTCAGTATTCCTCTCTCCTCCTTTCTCCAGCACCTCTGACTTTGTTCCGCTTTCCCCTGTTGCCCACAGGCGGCCTCCTGGCAAAAATGAAGGGATTTCTATGCCAGTGGAGTTTGCTATCATCAATCCAGTTTGCCATGCTTCAGTCCCTGTCTGTCTCTCCCTCCCTCCCTCCCTCTCTCCCTCTATCCATCCCTCTATCCATCTATCCATCCTTCCATCCACTCCGTCACATCCATCTCTCCCTTCCCCAGGTTGGGTAAATGGATTGCTTTTGTTAAAAAAGATAGCCTCTGGGGACCTGCATTGAAGCACTGGTCTGCCGGGCCTTCTATTTTAATGAAAAGTTAAAGCCCCAGCAATCACACCTACACACACAAAGCCCTCATACATACTGCCACACATACAAACTGCCACACACACATACACAAACTGTGCAGCTAGCTAGAGGGCAAATCTGGGTCCATAATTACCTATGCTGTGTCGAGTCCCGTTGGCATTTAACAACTGGAGTTACCACCTTGTTTGCCTGCTGAATAGGAGATTTATGTCTGAATGTCAATCTCTCCTCGTGGCTGAGGTGAGTTTCTGTGGTGAAAATTTCAACCTTGTGTATGTATGTATAAATAAGGAAGTTCAGTTGTGTGTTCATGGTAGGCTGTTTCTGCTCTACAGTATGACATAAATACTGACCAAATCCATAAACATGTCATGCTTTAGTGTGTCCAGATTCTTTCCCAGAAAAGAATCATTTAGACTGCTGTATCATTTTTAAAGCTCTAACAAGCAAATGTTTCTGTAGAGGAAACTGCAGTTTTGGCCAACAATGACTGCAGTTAAACTTTGTTATGGAGTATGTGCAGAAGTGTTGTGTGTGCTCAGTGCAAACTGCTGCTCGGGGCAGTGCAGCAGCTCTGGGCAAAGCTGTCACATTAAGTGTAGTTGTTCAAATGCCAAACAGAACAAATTAAATCAGCATTTTATGTGAATGACATGTTTTCCAAAATGATTTCACTTTTCAGTCATGCTGATAGAACTGCATTTGGAGAACATAGGCTAACATTTAACTAGGCTTAGCTGCAGTCAGGAGTCCCTCCTGAGTGGAGCTGTACATTCGCATTAAATGCAGATGTTTCCTGCCGAGGGAAGTGGCTCAGCTGGAGTGTGTGTGTGTGTGTGTGTGCATACACTCTTTCCACTCACCTGTGTGCCTCGTGCCGCAGCCTTGATTGGAAGCCAGACAAACGACCTGTTTATTTTAGGAGTTGATTTTTCTCCCTCCTCCATTTTTGCATCCCTCCCTGGCCTGCCATGATGCTGCATCTGGCCAATCAATAATCTAATTCTTAACCAGGGGCTTCTGCACGCTGGAGTAATTACCTCCTCCATTATCTGACCACATCTCTCATTATACTGTAAGCAGCCTTCATTAGGGCCACAGGCTGAAAGGCATAGGGGGGAAGAGAAACACACACAAGTACACACCAAAGACTGATAAGCATTCATAAACATGCTCTACATTGTATTATACTCCAGTGCTCACGAAGACAAACAGAGAGACAGGCTTATCACCTTTCTGCACTCCTAATCTTCACTTCCTCACCTCACTTCTTCTTCATCTTTTTGCCCAGTCAATCAGATAGCCATTACCCATTATTGGTCCCAAGGGCTAGTCTTTCACATACTGCAGATCTGTGGGAGCATTTCCAAGATGGCTCACCTCCTCGCCTCACTGTGATAGCCATGAAGCCCAGGGGAAATAAAGGCAGTCACAGCCAAATCAAATCCACAGCACAGTCGGGGAGACTCTGGCACAGATCAGCATGTTACTGGCCTGATTGGGCTCCTTCTGTGGCGCTTCTTGAGCCAGGCAGGGTAGTTTAATGGCTTAGTATTGTTAACACTGCCAGGAGTGCAGGTTTGATTTCCACTGTGGGTAACTGCTAGACATGGTGCTGGAAAATGTATTTACCAAATATAATTCATATTTAGGTAATAAATATGCATTATATTATTTGCAATACACCTTTAGATCACTTACAAGGCAAAATAACACACGCAAACTCCATCACAGTCTCCTCTCTTTGAGACTCCACTACAGAGCCCATTTTCAGCAATTGTAGAATTGTTGGTCCTTTCAGCAAAGGCAACAGTCACAGTGCATTAGCAGGGTCCACAGAGATAAAGGCCAGTGCGTGACAGAAGCTGGCAGGTCACTGTGTTCAATGACCTTTTTCGATAAGACTGATATTGCTTTGTTTCCTGTTTGTTACAGAGTACTGGACCAGTGTAGGTGCTGCTTCACAATAACTGGGAGGTGAATAGTTATGGGATTAAACGGCATTAGTTAAAAGATTTTGAAGACGGGTCTTAGTTTGCATGAGAAAGAGGCATCAGAATGTAAGCCTGTGAAAATACACTGAGCTGTATGTGTGTAAATATGTGTGTGTTCATGCACTTCCATCCGCAGCTGCCCTCATATACAACATCTCTCTTTCGGCTTGTTAAGGGAGACGTGGTCTGACCTGTGAGAAAGAAATCAGTGTTGTGTTGTTCATCATTGGCTGTCGCTTCGTCTCTCTTCCTCGGCTCTCAGCCTCTTGTTATACGACTGGCTATCAGCCTGATGGCAGTTTGCTAATGGTGTCAGCGGACTTCAATTAGCTCTCTGCCACGCTCGATAGCACCGTCCTTTCTGCTGGAGAGGAGCCTTAAATTGTCTGAAATACCAGAGCCATTAAGTGTGAATGGTTAATGGGAGTTTAAACAGAGAGGGAGAGAGAAGCAGGGAGATGGGCACAGCAAGATCATGCATGTGGACAGTTTCAGGCTTTGTTTTCAATTCTCCCCCTCTGCTAACTGGCTGAAGGTGATAAACACATTATGTCTGTAGAGGTGGGGGGGCGGTGACTGTTTCTGGAAACACACTGCAAATTACTTTCCTGGCCAAACTCTTAGGAGTGTGGTTCATCTGGAACAGAAGCACAACTTTGATGTATATTATGTGTAACTTTAGGTTGAATTGACCAGGACATCAGTTATGATTTTGTCAGTGTGAGCCCAACATTATAGCCAAGACTTGTCCAATACAGTACATTATGATAGGCAATAGCTGGGCATTTGAGTTCGTTATCATGCTTATTGGAGACAGACAAATAATAAAAAGTGAAAAATGCTCTCCTGGCTTTACAGATGAGGTTTACTGTTTCTGTGCATTTAAAAATGCAGTATTCCATGGATCAGCATGTCTGAAATTGTTTCGCACTGACATTCTCTTCTCTAAGAGTATTTTGGGCAGAATAAATTGTCGGTGTGTGTTTCTGCCAGTATAACAGTGCCAATTCAGACCCAGTCCTCCCCACTGCTGCAAGAGAACATTTTACCAGTCAGAGGAAAGAGGATAACTGTGGGCCAAGAGACATGCATGAGCTTCATAATACGGCAGGTGGTATTTTCCTCACTTTTGAATTTTCACACAAAAAGGCAAAGCCCATTGTCGTGTGGGGGATTGCTACAGTGTGTGGATTTTGAGTATTTCTGGACCAGAAGAAATAGCAGCTGGGAAAACTTTGCGTGACGACACCCCCTCTAGGCCTAGACAGAGTGGGCACTTCTTTCCCTAAGCATGTGAGACTAAAAGCTGAGAGAAGAGAATTTCTTTTCATCTTATCAAACAACCAGGGGCACAAAACACATGTGCTCAAGTACAATCTTTCTTGTGCTGGAGAGATATTTAGGCATTAAGGCTGCAAGTGACAGTGTGCCAGATCAAGTATTGGCATATCTAGGCTGTCTAGACACAGCAGGTGTCTCAAAATAGAATCCATTTTTTTCTGTCTCCCAGCTCCTCAAATGCACTGCTTTCCAGCCAACCAACACTGACTGCCAAACAATACTGAATGGGGCTGTCTCCTACAGCAGTGTACCTCGTAAAAATTGAGGAGTAGATTTTAAATAAAATTTTTCTCCAGTAATATTTACAGTTTTCTTACACCAAACTGACACTTAAGTTACATAGGTTACATAATGAAATAAATATACTTAAAAAAATAAAATAAATGCAACTGAAATGACTTTGCTCATTGAGTGTAGGACACTGACTACATGGTAGTCGACTGTGGAAAACATAGTTGGGTGTCAATAAACTCATACTTCCATTCATCTCAGAGAAAAAAACAAAAAGATGTTTCAACTTGTCAATGTCATCTTTTGATGGGTGGCCCCCCAGTGATCGATCACAGTTGACAGGGGTCCTCCCTCAGAGAGTGAGCTTGAGAGCTGGGGTTTTAACTGCAAAGATATGACTGAATACATTTTGTGAAATGCAGAGTTTTCTAGTCATATGGTGCCCATGATGCATTTTATTGATTACAATGTCTAAGTCTTCTTGAATATTTGCAGTGCCTCTGAATTGTATTTCTAATAAAATAGGCTATATTTAAAAAAGGATTCCTGCACATTGTGTATGTTATTGTCCTGGACATACAGTACGATTCTGATTTATTTACTATTATACTTTTGGGGTTTTCCTCTCCTCTCGTTACAGACCAGTGTACTTCCTCCCCTGGTGATTTTCCTGCCTTGGTAATAGTTCGGTCCACCCTGATTGTTTTGACCTGTCCCTTGTCATGCTGTCCACACACTAGAGCATAATTGGGTCGATTTTGGGTACGATTTGCCTCTCCCGACAATTGCAGGGGAGTTCTCAAGCCACCGGAATCGCCACTCTGAAATCGTTTAGTATAAATGACAAGTGTGTGGTCCTGACTGAATTGTCTGGTGTGTGCGTTTTTAAGATTGAAATATTAAACATCTGTTGTTATGTCTGCCTACATTTTGAAAATAGGTTAATATTTGAAAATCCTCTAGTGTGCATTAATCACCTCCCTCTTGTATAGTTAAGTGAGTGTCTTCCCATTGTCTGTTGGCAGTCCGTCGTAGTCAAGTGTTCTTCTTTGTGTTTCCCATGTGTCTGGATTATCTGCTTGCCTAATTTCCTGGACCCTTTTGTATTTGGATTACTTGCCTACTCTCCTGTGGATTTGTTTGTATTTAGACTGTTCATTTGTTTTTGACTCTGGCCTCGATCACCATGTATGCTGGTTACCCACCTTTGTTTTGATTATTAATAAACACCAAGAAACCCAGTGTCCAGGATTTGGGTCGTATCCCTAGTTTCCCTGTGACTACACTTGGCTAATTATAACAACTAGCTACCCTTTAATACAAGAACATTATCATTTTTGTACCCATTAAATGCATTTTTAAGACTATGTGGGCCTCAAACCAGCAAGCTGGAGACATTAAAGAGTTGACCACAGATGTCATTTTTACCAACTTTCTGAGTTAATGTTAGTTAGCTAGCTAGCTACAGCTAATAAAATCTGCCAAGGACAGCTGTCATTCTAGCCGCCAAGATCACCAGTCACCAATTATCAAAATTGAGCCTACTTTATGAAATCTAGGACCCATTGTTTAGAAAATTACCCTGAATTTCAAGTGAAAAATCTGCTAATGTTATCGTCATAAACTGTCTATGTGCTGTTTTACAGTCCTAAGCTTGACAGGTATGTCAACAGTAACTAAGTGGGGCGGGGGTAAGTTCAAAAGAAACAGCATTGTGCTTGTGGGAGAATACTGTGAAGCTCCACAAGCAAGGGGATATTTCATGTCACTATTGGTGGGGACACCACAACATCTCCCAGTGGGAGATATAAAGTTGTTGAGGGTCTGAAAAAGGTATGCAGTGGACCCAACCACTGTGAAGCATATGAGGGAGAGGACATAATCTTTCAAAACTTAAAAAATGCATTGGCCTTGTACTAGAGAACAAGAGCTGTTAAACGTTTGTGTACTAATTACATTGACTAGACAATGACAGACAGCAGTGGTTATTTTTAATTGTTTTGATCAAGATTATTGCTAGAAAATTAAATTCTACACCCTTGTGCACAAGTCATACCACTGCCAACTAACTTTACTACACATAAATATGCATACACACAAAACACACACTCAGATGCTGTCCAAGGTGAAAACATCAACCACTCAGTTAATGTGAAAGGGAAATGAGGGGGTAAATTTGTCATTTCAAGGCTTGACTTATCAATTTAAGTTTCCTTCCATTCATCAGTCTTCCTCTCTATCCCTCTGATGGCTCCTCTCCAGTATAATTCACACACACACACAGGGAGACAAATTAGTTGAGAATGTTTTTTTCCCAGATATCCCTCCAGTATCTTCATCACAGTCTAATTAGCTATTTTAATGTAAGTGTGACAATCAGTACAAAATGAACAAACCAATTTTGACACTTTTCATAGGCCCTGTGTATTTCCAACCCACTTCACAGAGTTGTTTGACTTTGACTTTGAGCATCATAAATACTAGGATGTGTTGCTAAAACGAAATGGACTTGGCTTCAGTTCCCAGCTTTCCTACTTTCTGATCCTCTCTCCCTGTGGAGTCGACATTGCAGATAAACCTAAATACTGGCAACTGACTGAAGCCTTAAAAAGTCAGAACCTGAAATGATACCTGAGCACATTTCATCACAATGTCTGCTGTAAGGTAATGATTTGGTCCCTGTCCCGCAGAGTCAGTTAAAAAGTCAAACAGTTTAATACTGAGACACCCACACAAGCTCTTTTAATAACTTTTAATAATATATAATGAGACTCAGCTGTTAATTCAGTTTGCGTCTGAGATCGCCCGCTGTCCACAGGCAAGTGATCAAGGTGTCTTGCAGCTCGTTGTAGGTAGCCAAGATTGACCACGAGCCCGCTTTGCATGGGATCAGATTTGATCTACAGGTGGACAGGAACCATTTCCTTTTCATTTTCCTTTCTTTTAGTCTTACATTATGTATGTTAGGCACCCTCTCAAGAAACTGCTATAGCACCATCAATTTATTTACACTCTTCTAATTATCGTGGATTAGTTTGAAAGCAAACAGCTATGGTAGTTTTGACAGGTAGAAAATGAAATTTAAATTGGTATATAATATATGTATAATCTTACACAGTAATGTTAAGATCAAAATGCAAATTATTCTCATGTAGTCACATATATTAAAAATCAAATGTTTAGTCTCAACAACAAAAAATTTATACCACGGTTTGCATTAATCTTTTTGAGTTATGACAACTTCTGTTGATATTATGTTGAACAAGCAAACTACATTGAGTTAGGGGAATTAGCTTTTCCTCTACAATCAAAGACAATTTCTATTACAACTTACTTAATTGTTGATAGCTTAAAGAAAGGTGTTGTTGCTCCAACTAGATTTTCTTGTTATTTAAAAGTCATTTTTATGTATTATGTACTTAATTACCATCATCATGAACACAGGATTTAAGCAAAAGATTTCTGCAGTTGGGTATTTGAACATATTATATTTAAATCTTTAAAAAATCTGTAATATTCATTTCATTTTGCTGACGCTTTCATCCAAAGCAATGCTATACGTGTAAGAGGTCACACGCCTCTGGAGCAACTACGGGTTAAGTGTCTTGCTCAGGGACACAATGATGGATGGGTCACAGTGGGTGATTGAACCCAGTTCTCTCACACCAAAGACTTGTGTCTTATCCATTGCACCATCACCACCCCTTATATGTAGAAAATACTGTTCATAAGACTAATTATTTTTGCACTGGCTTTTAGTCCGTCAAGGTCAAGAAACTAGAAGCTAGAAGCTTCTAAAAAACTTCAAAAGTTTCATCAGTAAAGCAGTAAAGCATTCATTCACTCCACCACAATGGCTGCTGTCATGTGTAGCTTCGGAGGTGGACAGGTCACAGATGATGGCAATTTTCATCATTTGCCTTTCTGGCCTCAAACTCATTGTAAAGCAAATATAAACATAGGTTAGTGCGTTTGTGATAGTGAATTGGAAGATTACTGCTGAGACAATAGCAACTCAATTGTTTTGTAATAAATGCCATCAAAAAATGCCCTGTACTGACCAAGACAGTCAAAAAAGAAGAACCATGCCACTACTACTTTTATCTCTCTCACAGAACTATTCACAGTTTTAGTCAAAAAGCAATTTGCCTACAGTGGAATAAAAATCTTTAAAAAATACTCACCATAAAATGTCATATACATCAAGCTTCTGTCTACAAGTTTACAACAACAACACACAGTCTGTCTAAATTTGTCCAAGCATGTTAAGTGTGTAGACGTGGGTAGGTGAGGGAACTTGAAATCCTGAAGTCAAGGTGGAGAAAAATTAAGTTATCAAGCCAATATTATTAAGTTACTGGGACTTGAATTTTGTTGTAAACCCATTAACAATGAAATTTGAGTAAAAATTACTAGCAAAATTAAGTTGATGCAGTAACCATCATTATTATTTAAACACAACTCATAAAAGTTTATCTAATCAACGAGTTTGAATTTTTATCTTGCAGTCATGCAGTTAATGAAGTGGTGGTAACAGGTCCCCAGAATTACGTTTTAGAGCAGGTTTACACCATACTCTTTGTAATAATATTAATATATTAAAAAAACACCTGATAAAATTCTTAAAATGACAAAAATGAGCCAATAGAACATGTCTGTTTCATATTCTGATATGGTGCTGTAGCAAAAAATAGCACTAACTTAATGAAGAATTGAATTTTGGCACTTTTGTTGATAAGAGCAGTGGCTCCTACTGAGCCGTCATGTTTCCTTTTGCTTTCCCAGGTGTCAGAGAACAGAAGCTCTTCCTGGTCTGACTGGTCTGTTAAAGCAGACAGAAGTATCCTGTTGTTGTGGAGGGAATAGTTACTGTGGCAGACTGTGGGTGTCATAATCAATCATAGTTCATATGGCTAAATATTGGCATTGACAGTTCACTTGAATAGGATAAACGATGCAAGCAGAGGCGTGAAATGGAGAACAAGGATGGATTGGCTCCGTCTCTGTCAATGTGGCCTGCAGGGCTGTGGTTAGTTATGCTTCTTTTGTTTCTATAATCTATAAACAACAATTAATTTTCTTTTTCTATTCCATCCTGCATTTTTTAGCTAGGTCTCAGTTTTAAATTTAGTTTTGTACTTTTGTTGCACAACTTTTTTAGACTCATTAGCATACTCACTTTGTCACTGTAAGCATGTTAGCATGCTGATGCTTGCATTTAGCTCAAAGCCCCACTATATCTACATACCGTACAGCCTTACAGAGCCACTAGCATGGCTTTAGACTGCTCCCTTCCACTCCACACCAGCAAGTAACCCCTGAACTTGTTTGCTTGCAGCATGACAAAGTGATTGTGGCCCTCAGTACACATTTATTATCTAGATTTATGAGTCTTGTTTCGGCTGGCAAAGAATGAGATTGAAATTGGACATATTTATACAACACAATGTGTGTGTGTGTTCGCCTCTCTGATGAGAGGCAAAACATCTTTGAAGATCTTCAACCAGTCCAGTTGCCCTTGATTTTAACCTTCCTTGGATAATGGAGTGAAAAACAATGCATCTACATTGAAACATCTCTCTCCCTCTGTCTTGCTCTCAGACACACACACACACACACACACACACACACAAACAGACACACACACACATAGTGAAGAACTGCTGTTGCTGCTCATGGGCACCCTGAATTGCCAGCTTGCGCATGAGATGACGCCAGCATCTGAGACCTCCCCAGTAGTGATTCACTGCTTTAATCACTCTGACTCTCCAACCTCTTACCAACCATGGCAGGGTTTGACACATCACTGCCTTCTCACAGCACTCGCACCATTTGTCCTATTTAGGACAATGTCTCTACCCTTGTAGACAATTAGATATTGGGGGTACAGTGTTGGTAAAAATACAGCACAGATGGTGCAGGTAGAATTGTTCATCCCCAATTCACCTGAGATGATGGTGTCATAGATGCCATCTGACCCCATCACTGGAATATCACAGAAACTGGTTTTCACTATTCAGCCCACATATTGATTTTTATTTGCTATCTAAAAACAGGCCAGTTTATCTGCTTTTTCCTGGTTTTGTCCCCTCTTCATCAGCCTTACTCTGCTTAATTCAGAGTGGTCATAACATTATATCCACAGTGCAACAGCAACCTTTATAAACCTCTATTGATTTTGCCCTGGTCTGTCTTTTTATTGCTACATAAGGTGGAAAGTGGACAAGATCAATCACTCCTCTTTTCTCCATTTGCCACCTAAAGGCAGAGACCTCAGCGGCTCCATAAACAAGCCAGTGGATGTAGGTATCAATATGTTTGCTGTGAGGGAAACAGGGGATATGTAGTTCTCATTCTGTGGGATTTTGAGTTGTATGTTGAAACAAGGATGGTGTCAGTACAGTAGCTAATGTGTCACTATTTGGTGAAACCTGTGAGAGACTAATGAGAAAGAAAGCTCACACTGATTCACTGTCAGAGTACACAAGGACACTGATGTGTACTGTATGTGGCAAGTAGGATAGTTTTTGGCTGAGAAAGTCATCCTGGGACTCAATTCTCACACCGAGAAAAGAGGTTCATTGAAGTCAACTCCAAACTCATGTGACTGCTCATTCACTCCAACTCCTAAGGTTTCTAGTTTTCTTTTGTCACTTCCTTCATTGCCTCAGTTTTTATGGCTGTCCTCTTCTTTCTTCCTCAACAAAAGCAGGGCAGAAATTGCACACAGATGTGACGGTGGATCATAGTGGGCCTGTGTGAAAGTGCTGAGATGTCGCCCCAGAGGAGGTGAGAAGAGCAGCAAGTAGGGCATGCTGTGGGAATGCTTCAGGGTTTTCATGCTGTGGGACGTTTATGCTTCACTCCTAGACTGAGAGAGAGACAGACCAGAATTCCGCTCCCATGAAGGGTAGCCAAGGGATTCAGCCAGAGAGGCTTGAAAGAAGCTGGATTTCACCCCTCATGTTGTTTCTTCACTTGCCAGGCAAACAAACTTACAAACTTTACATACATTTTGTGTGCAGTGTGTTTTTCTTTTGTGGGACTTAATTAAACATCTGTTATACACTACATGGCCAAAAGGCCTGGCCTGGCTCGCAGGTGGTGTTTCAGTTCATCTCAAAGGTGTTTGATAAGGTTGAGGTCAGGGACCTGTGCAGCATGGTGAAGTTCTTTCACACCAGTATGGGGAAACTTGGCTTTGTGCATAGAGGAAAAGGGTCTTCCCATGAAGCTGAAAGTACACTCTTTGTCTAGTATATAACTGAATGCTGTAGCATTAATATTTCCCTTAAATGAAAAAGGGGCTCCATGCTACAACCCCAGACAAGTGGTCATACGTAGTATCAAGCAGTTTTTGCATGATTACCTGAGTTACTTCAATTCAGTACATTGAGTATAATAAAGAGGAGAAGAGAGATTGTGTGTGTGTGTGTGTGTGTGTGTGTGTGTGGGTGGGTGTATAACTTTGGAATCTAAATTTAACTTTTATGTACCACCAGTAGTTTCTTCTGCCAGGACATAATGTGTGAGCTGTGGCTGCTGGCTGTCCACTGTGTTTTGTGTGAGACAGTAAGCCACAGAGAGAATTTAATGTTTGGATCACAATATCAGGATCTGCTCTTTCTGTATCTGGGAAGATGCTTTCTGGAGCTTGTCAGCTCAGTATATTCCATCCTTGCCCTGCTGTCACAGATTGGAACTGTAGGTCTGTCAGTCACAGTGTCAGTATTAGGGCCCTCAGTGGCTCCCACAGGCCTTCCCCCTTTGCTGTTCCTTAGTGATGTCACACTCAGATGACTGCTCTTTTCAATCTGAGTGCTGCTGGCTGTCTAAACAGTCTGCTTGACAAAAGTGCTTTTGTGTGTGTGTGTGTGTGTGTGTGTGTGTGCGTGTGTGTGTGTGTGTGTATGTGTGTGTGTGTGTGTGTGTGTGTGTGTGCGTGTATGTGTGTCTTCTTGTTTAGCCCATTGTTGTCTGTTCACACATGCACGCAACCAGAAAATACATGATGGCGCTATGCCCACCTAAAGTGATTTGTCCATCTATACTGGTCATGTCTCCATGCAGCATATGCGGTGTATTTCTGATTTAATCATTTCAAACAAAGATTTGAAGTAAACTGTATACCTACATAAGTAATTAGAATAAACTGAAATGTGTGCGTTGATGTATGTCAAGGTGAACATGTGCTGAAAGCTATGCTCAGTGTACTTCAGCAAAAATTTGGTGAAGTGCAGAGCTGATTAATTTTTAACTCCCATCTGCACAGTCAGTGCTGCTTGGACAATCTTTCATAGATGCACCTGTAGAGAAGACACTTTCGTAATCATACTGTCGACCTTATGTATATAAAGTAGACTCCTCTAGCTTATATGTGTTAGCAAACAAACACGGGCCTATAATGTTACCTAAACTTTCAGTTAAAGGTTCAGTGTGTAATATTTCTGAGGATCTATTGACAAAAATGCAATATAATATCCACAACTATGTTTTCAGTGGTGTATAAAGACCTTACCAGTGTTGGGCAAGCTACTTGGAATATGTAGTGAGCTAAGGTACTAGCTACTCTAGATTAAATGAAGCTTCACTACACAGAAGCTACCCCCCAAGACTAAAAACCTGCTCCAAACAGTGTGTGTGCACAAGAGAGAGCTAAATCAGACACACAGAAACTCTCCTACTTAGTGCCATATCATTGCAGCTAAATGTATTTCCTCATGCAACAAACGGAGAACCATTGTTGTTTGTATAAAGTTACTTAATTATCACATTATTAATTACTTATATATTTTTTATTGTTTATATGTGAATTTGTGCTCTGGCAATATTGCAATCTAAACAACCTAAACATTCATGGCAATGGGCGAGAGAGAGAGAGAGAGAGAGAGAGAGAGAGAGATTGTAGTATTGATGGAATCCTCAACGAAATGATCAAATACTCAGACCATAAAATCACATTGGCTATACTAAAACTATTCAATACTATTCTAGCAACTGGAACTTTTCCAGACATCTGGAACAAAGGTATAATAACCCCAATTCATAAATCCGGAGATAAATATGACCCAAATAACTACAGAGGAATATGTGTATCCAGTAACCTGGAAAAAATATTCTCATCAACATCATTAATAAACGACTTGTCAACTTTGTTGATAACCACAATATTCTGCATAAATGCCAAACTGTTTTTTTTGCCAAATAGCCGCACAACGAACCATATATTTACCCTCCAGACTCTAATTGATCAAGAATTAAACATTACAAAAAGAAAGGTATATGCCTGTTTTGTTGACTTCCAAAAAGCCTTTGATTCCATCTGGCACGAGGGCCTTTTCTACAGGCTACTTGAAAGTCGCATTGCAGGGAAAACATATGATTTGATTAAGAACATGTATACAAAAAGTGAATGTGCCATAAAGATTGGAAACAAACAAACAGGGCCGGGGAGTGAGGCAGGGATGCAATCTCAGTCCAATTCTCTTCAATCTATATATCAATGAATTAGCAAACCAATTAGAGAGTTCCACGGCACCTGGCCTCCTCCTGAATGACACAGAGATCAGAGGTCAGCTGTATGCAGATGACTTAGTGTTGCTCTCACCTACTAAAGAAGGTTTGCAGCAGCACCTTAACCTCCTTCAGAGATTCTGTCAGACCTGGGCCCTGACAGCAGATAATGATCTTTCAGAAACAATACAGAAATCAGGTTACACACAATTTCTATTTAGACACCACTAAATTACAACACACAAAAACTACACTTACCTTGGCCTAAACATTACATACACAGGGAACTTCAACATGGCTGTAAAAGATCTGAGGGACAAAGCAAGGAGAGCTTTCTATGCAATAAAAAGAAACATTAAAATATATATTCAAATTGAAATCTGGCTTAAAATTTTCCAGTTTGTACTAGAACCAATAATTCTTTATCTGGGGGCCAAAACTTAATAATGAATTTGACAAATGGAACAAAACAATCATAGAATCTTTCCATACTGAGTTCTGTAAAAGCATCCTGCAGGTGCAGAGAAAGACACCAAATAACCTGTGCAGAGCAGAGCTCAGCCAATACCCCCTCCTACTAAAAATACAGAAAAGATCACTTAAATTTTACAATCACTTAAAATCAGTTAAACCCCAGACATATCGTCACAAAGCCCTAACATACCAGGAGCTTAAACCAGAGAAGAGTCCCCTCAGCCATCTGGTCCTGAGGCTCTCTGCAGTAACAAGTCCCCAACAGCCTCAGGACAGCAATACCAACTCAAGCAGACCAAACCAAATTATCAGCAAGCAGAAAGAAAAATATACTGAATACTGGAAAGAAACAACCAAAACACAAAGTAAATTACAATGTTATCTGACCCTAAAAAGAGAATTCACACTGGCAAATTACCTGACTACAATAAAATGTCCCAAACTAAGAAAAATGTTGACAACATACAGACTGAGTGAACACAGCCTGGCCATAGAAAATGGTCGCCACAGACAGAGCTGGCTACCACAAGAGGAGAGACTCTGCTCCCAGTGTGACAGGGGACAGGTAGAGACAGAGCTACACTTTCTAACCTCATGCCCCAAATATAAAACACTTTGCAAACATTTCCCAAATATACCCCGAATTCGAATTCATATCAGACACACAGAAACTCCCCTATTTACTGGGAGAAATGCCCAAATGTGAAATAATTGCTGCAAAATATGTCTCCTCATGCCATGAAGTGAGGACAACCAGTGGAACCTCAGAATGATAAATAATTGTACAGATTTTCAAATTATTATTATTTTGATCGTTTGATATTTTAGTAATTGTTTTGTTTTTACATTTTATTTTATTTATTTATTTTTTAAATTTTATTATTATTTTTTAATCAATTAATTATTTTTAATTTTATTTTTTGTCTATTAATATACACACACACACATGTTTGTGAGACAATCAGCTGATCAGTAATTGGCAATAAAACGGTAGCTTACAGCTTGAAGTTCAATCAGCCAGCTAAACCTTTACTGCCCTGGTAGAAAAAATATGTTGTTTAGTTTCATGTAGTTAATCTATCTCTCCAGCGCTCTGTTTTGGTTTTGTTACCTTCATGAGACAATCAGCTGATCACAAATTGGCAATAAAATGGTAGCTCCAGCATGGAAGCTCAGATCAGCCAGCTAAACCTTTACTGTGCTGGTAGAAAAAATATGTAGTTGGATTGTAATTTCATGTAGTTATTCTCCAGCGCTCTGTCATGGCTTTGTTACGTGGACAGAAATGTGCCCTTACCTTCCTGAGACAAACATCCATCCATCAATCAATCCATTGTCAACCGCTTATCCTGCGTACAGGGTCGTGGGGGGCTGGAGCCAATCCCACCTAACATCGGGCGAAAGGCGGGGTACACCCTGGACAGGTCGCCAGTCAATCGCAGGGCCACACATAACAAACCACTCACGCTCACACTCACACCTAAGGACAATTTAGGGTCACCAATTAACCTAGTCCACATGTCTTTGGATGGTGGGAGGAAGCCAGAGCACCCAGAGAGAACCCACGCAGACACGGGGAGAACATGCAAACTCCACACAGAAAGGCCGGGACAACAGTGATAACCACTGCACCACCGTGCCACCCCTGAGACAAACAGATGATGAATATTATTGGCAATAAAACGGTAACAGCAGGGAAGCTCAGATCAGCACCTAAACTTCACATTTTACTGCCTGGTGGAAAACATGTATTTCTTTTTACTGCTAATGGTGATATATAACAAGACCATGTGCCTATCAAGTGACCAATAATGAATACTTTCTGAATTTGCATTAAAAAAGGTGTTTTTGGATATTACTTCCCCACTGTGCACACAAATGTGTAATTTGTACTTTCACATTCTAAATACCCATTAAAAAAGATGCACCGTTTTACCACAAACTGAAATTATGTCTGTCAGTACTACTTTGTGTTTCTGTTGTATTTTAAAAAAAATAAAAAACACATTTGGTAAGATTTGCATGCTTACCTGATTAAGCAATGTGAGAGGAGCCTTGATCCTCACCAGCCAATGCCTTTGTAAACTTCATGTATTATGTGGTTTATAATGGACTGTGGTGCAGAAACAGTGAGGCTTACATTGTCCTGTTATCTGTCAGTGGTCATACTTGAAGCACTAGATGTGATAGTTTTTGAGATGTTCTTCATTTACTTTGGTATGTTAGTCCAGATGAGCCAACCCTCCCAAGTTGCAAAATACTGTATCACAGGAGTATGAGACATTATGATGTGGCTGCTGTTTATTAATGAACAAGTAATAATAATATTTTTTTTAAAAACATGATTTTACTGAATAATTTAGTAAATAGAATCTAAATAAACCTGATTTCTTGACTGGCAACTCTCTGCTATCTCATAGGTGACATCTTTGTCCTGTCTCAGGCACCGTAGCTATACTGGACTACTTGACTGGATAGGGGAGGAGGGGTGCAATTTGCAATTCTCACCACTAGATGTAACTAAAACTTACACTTAAAACAGAGCAATGTCCTCACTCCACTGGAGTGGTTTGGGCAACCAAATCCTGGTGGAAATATCTTAGTGCCTTTCATTTTTCACAGGAGAATCACAAAGTATAGAATATTTAAGATACCTAAAATAAAATGCCTGAACAAATCAAATAAATAAGGTGAAATGCAATACGCACTGTTTTTTGTATTTTCTTTGTATGTATGCCTTCAGTGTGTCACATTTACATTAAAAAACATTTGTTAAAAAGCAAAAGCTTTTTGTCTTTAATAACCAAATCAATTGCTAAATCTCTCCATATGTGTTTGTACAGCTTCCTGCAGCAACAGTCCCTTAAAACTGAAGACTGTCAATCACAAAAGTAACTAAATGTGGAGTCAATAGTAGTGAACCTCCAGCCCCCAAGCCAGTCAGTTTCAATGTCAAAGGCTGTTTGTCATGGTTGCCAGCTCATGTCAGGTCAGCACTGATAACCTCCACCCATGGTCCCACCCCCAAACTGTGAATGGACAGTTGATTGTTTTTCATTTTGGCACTAACAATACATTTAAAAAACAAACTGCTGAATTGATTTATTACCTCAGTAAACACTTTCCTAATGAGTTTGTGGTCTCAGTCACTAGTTTTCTTCAATAAAACATGATGTTCATTTAGTGAATTGCGGTCTCATTTAGAGTACAATAGACGATAGAGCACACCGACCTCTCAGTCAGGATAGAGAGTATCCATATCCACTGCACTCTGTACATTTAACTTGCCATGAACTTGTTTTTGAGTGCTGTCGTTTTTTTCATCTATGAACTTTAAGCATGTTTTTTGCTAGCCAAAATTACTATCTCCATTAATACCACAGTTAACGTGAATTATGGATGCACCCAGTGCTTGAGGTGGTAAAAACAGGTGCCAGTACCCCCCCTGCACTATCCTCAACCATAAGATGAAACTAGTAAATATTATAACATTAATGAGTTTGCGCATTAACCACTTAATTTCCTGCATTTTGAAAACATTTTCTGCACCAATTTATGGAGGAAATGTCTTTACATATATGAAGGGAAACAAAATTAAGGTGACAGGTGACAATTCAAAATATAAAAATTTAATGGAATATAATGCAGTAATCACCTTTAAGTAAATGCACATTTGTTTCTACTATATTTCAGTTGCATTGCATGTTTTCCTATTGTGCATTGTTTCATTTGTTATTCAACATTTCTTGTTGCTGTTTTTCAGAACATTTTTAACAAAAGCTTTCAAAAAGTGATGGAGACATTCAGATTCTGACATGTCCCCAGTGTCCCCAGTGCAAATGACACCTATCTGTCAATACTTTTAAATGTCCCGACCCATCCAGGCTGTGATTGGTCGTTCACGACAAGTGACATTGACGAGCTACATTCAGCACATGGCTGCTTGAAAGGCCCCCCAACTTCTCTTCTCCCTCGTTTCTCTCTCTGCCGACAGAGTTTAGCAGGCAGACGAGAATGGGAACAGGTGAGCATCACGTAGCGCCCAGAGAACGTGATATGTAGAGGGCAGAGGAGAGTACAGGTGTGACACCAAAATGTGTGCCCTATCAGATTCTGTGACCCAAATGGCAAGTTAAGCGCCAGAGGCTTTGTTGATGATGTGAAGCGGTTGCAGTTTGGTTGGGTTTAGGCACCAAACGTACTTGGTTATGGTTAGGAAAACATTGTCGTTTGGGTGTAGTCACAGAATCTGATAGGTAACAGATTTTGGTGTTACACGGCAGCTTGGGAGAAGTCCGCAAAAAAATGTCCCGGTACGCCAAAGAGTAAAATGTCGAGGTGCTGGTACTGTGTACCGATGCGTTCCAGCCCACTTCAAGCGCTGGATGCACCTTGTCCAACTATTGTCCCTTCTGGTCGAAGATGATGACTGCCAAATCCAGAGGAAAAGTATCAAAAGTAAAAGTGCTCATTCTTTTTGACATTGTTGGATCTCACTTCTTGTGTGCATTCAGTCCAGTTAAACTGGCTGTGACTACCTTAACAAAGTGGAAAACATGACATTTGAGTGCATTGTTTTCAATGACAAAATACATTTTCTTCTTATTCTCAGTAACTGAACAGGGTTTACATAAACATCAAGAAATACAATAAGTTCAATACAGGATTTGAAATCTTGATGTTTTTTCTCTGATTCTGATGATTTAAATTGCACTTATTTAAGATCATTTAGAGATTTCACACAGATCAGTTCACTGAGGTCACTATGAGAAAACTGAGATATACTATCTCAGAAGTATTATGAGATCCTAGAAGTTA
Source organism: Micropterus dolomieu (assembly GCF_021292245.1). Classification (NCBI taxonomy): domain Eukaryota; kingdom Metazoa; phylum Chordata; class Actinopteri; order Centrarchiformes; family Centrarchidae; genus Micropterus; species Micropterus dolomieu. The sequence goes on from NC_060153.1 coordinate 17,598,790, forward strand.
TAGCTGAGTTTTCTTTGAGCTCTTGCTCTGATCTCACTGTCCCATGTTCAGGAGACTTAAATCAGACCTATTTAAGATAATTTAGAGATCTCTTTCTTTGATCAGAGTAAGACACAAATGTGATTGTATATGGTTGCTTCTCCTGAGTTGAATTTGAGAAGTAGGAGAAAAAGCTTTTGGTCTCAATTTAGTATTAAAAGTAGCTAATTTGAGTCTAGGCGAAATGAAAGAAACAACTATGAGATCTCTTCTTGGATTTTGCTGTCCTATGGGAAATGCCAAACCCGGTTCAACATAAGTCCACAAACCAATGGGTGACATCACCGTGGCTACGTCCACTTCTTTAATACAGTCTATGCCTTTACATCTTCATTAGACTTATGACCATGCTTTGCATTTAGTATTGGCAGGTCTATGCTGCTTTCTGTTGGACAACACTAAACACCTGATACAGCTGAACACATGATTTATTGTTGAAAAAATGTTTTTGATTCTTTTGCTACTATTTCCTAATACCATGCAGACTCACTGTTCAGCTGTCAGTCACACACTGCAGAGATGGCGAAGGTTGGGCTCTGCATGGAGAAACCACCATTGTGTTACACACATAGTAATACAAACAAGGTAAGTGTGTATTTGTGTCTGTGTCTGCATGAATGTAAAACCACACAGAAGAAGGAAGCTGATCTCTGATCTCACTGTGCTGTCAATCAGCATCACAATACTCCACTGCCTTTCAACCTCTTACAAAACGGCCCACAATCAACCCTGACGTGAATGGGACAAATCACTCCACCAAGCCATTTACCTCGTTCATTACAGATAAATCAATCGCCCTTATTGTTATGTTCTCTCCTCATGTCTATTCTCTGTTCCTCCATTGATTTCTGTCATCAATCCATTTGTCTGAACTGTTCTTTCTTTATCCCTTTTTTCAACAGTTTCCCTCCATCACATTCAGAGGGAGGTTTTGTAATTTGTATTAAAGTTGGTGGATTGAAAAACGATAAAGGGAACAGGTAGCTGTGGGTGGATGGAGTGATTAACAATTAATAATTATCTCCAGGCTCTGTTTTCAATTACAGTTCCGAGGTAATGGATTGGTCTTTGTTTGTTTTTTGTGGCAGACTCCATACTCCCAATTAGCCCGTCTTTGTTTTGGAGACCAGGTAGATGGAAGGAGTGAGTTTCAGACAAAAACTGAGTGGGTCTAAATTAACAAAGTGAGGCTTATTTCATTACCTGGTGTAATTTCCTCTCTTTTTTCAGAGCATCCTATATCAAAAATGTAACCCATGTTAGTCAAGAGTACAGTTTTAATGCATGGTTGTTGCTGAAATGTGAAGGTTTTCTGTTGTTCACCAGAAGAATGACTTTTACCAAGAGTAGACTGTAGTTGTAGTAAGGTGTCTGCTGTTTCATCAACAATAACAAGAGAAAATGTAGCCTAATGTGTGCTTCAAAACCTGTGCAATACCTTTATTTTAAGATTTTAAAACCTGCAATTACCTTATTACATATTTGACATATTATCTCACCTTTAAAGTTGATATGGCAATCTTGTTAGCAAACATCCATTCTGGCCAGTATTGACTATCCAAGGTCTGTTTTGGACTCCAGAGGGAAATATCTGCCTCTTTATCTGTTAAATGTTCCACTATGTTCACCAGATATTGCCTACTTTGACAATGGGCCATTTGTTGCTGGGCAGGTAGCGTACAGCGTGGGCTTTCAGAGCCTTTTCACTGAAAATAGCAGCCTGCAGCAGCTGAGAAGGATATGAAAGAATAAAACAGTAAAGTTGCTTGAAAAAAATAAAATGATGAGCTTAAAGATGCTATAGTGTCCAGTAGAGCTGTTGTATGATAATCATCTGAGAGATAATTATCAGTTCATTACTACAAGAAACCCCATTCACACACAAGTTGTCATGTTATCTATTGTCAAAACATGTATAAAACACTGAAGCAGCTATAATATATTACTTGAAAAAATATAAACCTATCTATTAACTTCTAAACCTAATGTACATTTTTAAAGTCTTTATATCTGTCCCATATGGCATATAAACATTGAAAGAGTTTTGGTTCACTCCTCCTCTTCATATTAGCTGTAAAGCATTACCTTCATAGGGAGGCTTTACTGTAAGAAATGGGGGACAATATTGACACTTCTCATTCCTTGCAAAAGTCTTCAGCAGTCTCAGATACTCATTTGGCTTCACAGCAGTCAGGTATGTTACAGCATGGTTTGCCTTTGAGAACACCTGTTACAACATCATTTATTTGGTTATGGCCAGAAGTGCAACAGGCTTAGAAACCCATATTTTTCTTTTTTTGTGATTCAGCAAATTTAGTTCTTAAACTGTTGAGACATGGGGACATATAGTTGCATAAATTGTTTGTTTAAAGTCCTTGAATGCCTTCTCTTGCTGTACCTTTCCGTTTGGGTGTTTTTGTCATATGTTAAGAACTGCAAGAGTAATGTCATTCTCCTTTTTTTTTAAGTTTCTCCTCACTGCCAGAGAAAATTTAATTGGATTGGCTGCCACGGGTGCATGACACTGATATGCAATTTGTCTACGTGATCAGAGTTTGGAGTTTGATCTCAGTCTGTTGTCCTCATCTCAACTCGTCTTGTGACAGGAACTTACCTTTATAATGACCTGCATAAATCACTCGACTGGAATCGCATTTTGTTTGGTTGACTCTTGCACTTTGTTCCAACAAGATGCATTTAGAAATGGGGAAGTGGTTTTGACTTTTGCTGGCCCCACAAACAGGAAATCAATTTATGCTGCTGTCCTGAAAAACAGCTTTTTCATCGGCTCACAAAACAGGATCATCAGCCTTATCCAGACACATAATGTCTATTATGCCACCATTTAGAGATAGCCAGTATTAGGTAAAAGATGCTTTTTAGATACATATTCAATTAGTGGGACCATTTTGTAATTCATGTTTGACTGGGATGAAAAACAGTGTAATTTATCATCATACAGTCCTAGGGTTTTAATATAAATAAAAACAGTAACAACATATACTGTCTGCTGGCTGTCAGTCGTTCTGAGTACTTAATGCAGTTCATCATTTGACAGGGGATAGATCATTATATATATTATAACATGTACATATATATATATATATATATATATATGTATTAAAGATAGAGCTTTGAAATGTGAAAAAATGTTCTGTTAACTTTGTCTCTGTCTTTACAAACTAAAAGCGTATCTTTACAAATGAGGCTAGCAGACTAATTGAGATTAATTGAGGTCAACTTTATCAAACAGACTGTTGAGACTTGATTAGTTCTATAATGACTCACCAAATTGTTATGATTTGTTTCTGTGCACATTACGATCTGTCATTATCTAATTCTCAGATTTGTGTTTCTCCCATCTGTACACATTTGTTTATATACTTTGACATGTGAAAATCAAAACTCACTTGAGATCATCATGTGAGCTGTGCACTGACCTTTGCAAGCAAAAAGGATTCCTTAACCTCACACACTCCACAAGATTATCAATACCAATCATCCAGCACACGCCTGTTCAGACTGTGTCTGGCTTTTAAAAAACAGTCTGGAAGAGTCAGGGCGCCATGTAGTCGGCCTGCAGCAAAAATCAGTCTGTGTCTATGTCGAAGTGTATGTAAACAAACAAAAAGGCATACATGCACTAATGTCTTTGAAAAATCATGCAATTTAGTCGAATTAAAACAATACTGCATTCTGAAGAAGACCAGTGAGCCAAATATTATAGTGATGCACACACAGCCCATGCAACATGCACAGCAAGCTCTCCTGAGATCCAGTGTCCTTTCTTCCATCCATACTATATCATGACATCATATGCTGCTCTGGTTTTTAAAGATTTATCGGGTTAGGCTTAATGGCATCAACAGAACAGAAACGCATAGAAACAGAATAATGTTCAAAAACAACCAGATGAATCACAACCACTAACAACATGCATTTTCAAGATACCTATGCTGGTCTAAGTTTTTGCTTGCCCTACAGTTAACTGCACCCATGACCAGTAAATAACTGACACCACGTTAGATACTGGTTTGCACTTCTATTTTTAAAAGTGATTATTCCCCCTTGTTAAGAGAGATTGTTGTGGCAGAAATCTGATAACAACTTTTTGGGGCAGATAAAAGAAGTTCTTGTGAAACAAATGTCCTTGTATGCTCCCCTCCTTCTCCTCTCCTTCTGCTGATAGATGTATAGTATTCCCCTTTTTGTTTAGTCATCCATCCTACGAGAAAATATGTAAAGCAAACCATATATAAGAAATGTTGTCTCTTGATCTTTATTTCTCTTGCTCTGTGTCTCTTTGTGAGTGTGTTTGTCTCACTGTGTGAGGGCCTTTGCAGTCCCCTTTGCAGTATTCTGCTGTGTTGTTGTATTTGTACACTGCTCATGCTGTATGGTGTTGCGCAACATCTGAAAATAGTTGGGTCTCTTCCGCACCTTTTTTATTTAATTTAAATTGTATTTTTATTTTGAATATATTTACGAATGATTGGATTTTCACCTTTTCACTTTTCCAAATGCTTAGAAAGTGTTTTTGGAGTATTTCTTAGGTTCTTAGGTTCTTAGGACATAGCAGAGAGCAGCTGTGTCATGGGTCTTCTGTGGTCAGAGAGGTCATTATGTCTTGTGTTAGATTCCTCTTGTAAGAGCGTATTAATGGATCTTTGATTGCTAAAATATTTTGAACACATTTGCCAAACTGACAACTGACAGATCACCAAACAATCATGTGGTTATGCATTAATGCCCTGACCTGAAACTGGCTTTGTAATCATCAGTACATGTTAACGCTAATCTATCATTTGCTAAGGTCACTGATGAGCTGGGTGGGAAAGTCATATAGAAACAGCGACAACAACAAAGAGATACAAAAAGATTGTACAACATCAAGTGCACAGCACAAAAGACATGATAATAAACACTCTGAACATCAAGACTGCCTTTTGTTTTTATTACAGATTGCCTTCTTCTTCTGTGCCTGTGGTTGCTTTACAGATGCTGGTTAGCTCAGCTTTGGGCTCGATGCTCTTTCAAGGTAGACAGCTCATTAAGAATGGTGACAAATGCTGTGGAGGGAACTTAGCCAGCTGAGGGGAAGAAAGGAGGACTGGACTAACGAAGGCAAAACCCCACAGCATATTATAACTGTGACATGGACAGCCTAGAATTGGTCTTAATACCTCTTCAGTTCTTCCATTGAAATAATACCATTCACTGCAGCTGTGGGCAGCTTTTGCCATTTTAAAAGTGTTTCCAGCAGACAGTGCAACATTTTCGAGATGATTCATTAAAAGTGAGCAAGGAATAATGTCTAAATTTATATCTGAAGCAAGGCGAAGCCTCGTACCTTTGGGTATTCTCTGTGTCTGAGGGAATGCTTTTTAAGCTTTGGTAATTTCTACCACTGTGTGTGCATGATTATGCCTGTGTGGATGTGTTTATGCATTTGTGGGGTTTAAAATGCATGCTGCACACACACACACACACACACACACACACACACACACACACACACACACACACACACACACACAAACAAACAAAAGGTGTAAAAATCCTTTGTTCGCATGCTGGATTCCCGCTGATAGAGCAGAACTGTTCTTACAACCCGAAGAGAGGGAGAGCCTGCGTGGGAGGTGGTCTGTCAGTCAAATCCACATGTACCAGGGCAAGTGATGCATGAAGAGAGTTTGAGATTTCACTGTCATCTTCAGTCTGGTCCCCTGCAGATCTCCCTCTTCTGCCTCCATTTCTGCTCCAATGCTCCGCTGACCACAAAGACTGTATAATCTGTGCCATGACAAAACCTGACTGCGAATCATTTAGCTGAACAAATAAGGTAGTCCTGAGTACTAGCTCGGGTCTTCCCATGTGTTTAAGCTAATTCTAAGCAGTGTCCTAAGTGGGGCAAAATGTTTCACTGAGGTAAGGATTAATAAGGGACCACTGAGAAAAAAAAAATGAAAAGTGCCATTATATTTACTGCTCAATCCGCCTGTACTGTATCCTTCCCTGTAAATACAATATTTATAGTTTATTTAATAATATATAGCATATACTACAACTTGACTATTATTGCTACAAGACCTATTGCTTCTGTGACTTCCACTAACACTGCTGGCCGCTGAGTGCCGCTGTTGCATCCTGAACACGGAGGCGGATCATGTTCGCTGTCCGTGGTGCTGAAAAGATCAACTGCGATGCTCACACGTCCCATATTTTCCCACTGTCAGTCACCACCAAACAGTAACATTTACCTATAGATCCTAATGTGCCAAAACAAGTGCCTAAAGCAATAGGAATGACTCATTCCACTTACAGAAACCTACTTGAACAAATCCAGAGACCCTCTGGAGATCGAGCCGGTGATCTACTCCAACTTGGCCACAGTTCAGAGCCCTTTGATAAGAAAACTAGGCTATAGTAAAATGGTGAATGCTTTTCTCGCACAGAGGCAGGAACAAAGAAAGTTGAGGTTTTGAGTGCTACTTGAATGCTACTCATGTCACAACTGAAAAGCCGTAGATGGCGCCATACAGAGGTGAATGCAGCTGCGGGGGCTTCAGCCCATCAGGATCTGTCGGTCACTGTGCAGCTGGACCGGCGTTAAGTCAGCCAGAGGAAGCTACAACCATACAGGAAATAATGGGAATTTGTCTCCCAAATAAAAGAACACAACGTGTCATTGAAATCGATATCATCATTTTAACATCAATGGCCCTTATTATATCTGCTTTGCAGAATAGTTTGGTAATACTTTTCAGCACAACATTAAACAGAACAGAGTAGAGACAAAAAGATCCTGGTCAATATCGCGCACACAGGCTCATCTGCCTACACTATTTAAATGTCACACACAACAAGCACATTTTGGACTTTTGAACACTGTCCCCTGGGTTGGTGGTGGTTAGGACTTAGCAATAAGGTGACTTGGTTTAAAATGTGTGTTTCATGAAATGTGTTGTGAAAAAACACAAAAACAAATAACACCAATTAAAAAATGTCCCTATTTACAAAATAATTTCATGATGTTTTCCCAAATTAAAGTTACATTTCTGTTGTTGATTTAAGTGTCTTTATTTTTGTGGACCCTTTCCTAATTCAATTATATGACGTTAACAGCGGACAAAACATATTAGGCAATTTATAAATCCTTTTATTTCCTCTGAGGGAAAATTTGGGATATTGAGATTTTATGAATTACGGGAGGGTTTTCGTCTATTGTTTTTTTCTTTGCTTCTTGTCGTTTTTAGAAATGTTCCCTCGTCAACAAGGCTATTATTTTGAAAAGACCAACCAGACGTAACACTGTACCACAGCTAACCTGCCTCTTGAGGAGTGAACGAGTAAGAGGCGATACGGCTGACTTGCCACACTCGCCGCTGCCTTTGCCGTGAAGTTAAAACGTCCCTGAAGCTAGCTCTCCTCTCCTTGAAAGAAACGTGGATTTGAAACGACGCCCGCTTTTACTCACATGTATGACAACTACGCCATTTTATTTTTAGTAAACTCACATCGGGTATTACTCCAGCGGTCGACACAGCCTGCAGCGACTTCACCTCAGATTCAGACTGTTTGCCCGACGACGGAATAACGCTTTAAATGACATTTTCTCTCACGGGAGAGGAGACTTTGCTGAATGAAACTTTGTACCATTTCTGCCGGAGGGGTGAAGAAGCGCGTATGCCGGGTGCCGTGTTGATTTAAAATAACCGAGTTGTTTGCAGCTGTGGACCGCTGGATGGGACGCAGATAAAATGTTTGGTCACCTCAAGTTCCAGTTTGGGAGGTTAGCAACAATGTCAGGGGTCGCACGTTTTGGAAAATGATTACTGGCAGCACCGACGGTAAAATAATGGTCAGAAGATGTCTAGTAACGTTCAAACCGTTCAGGTAAGCGACAAAGGGCTGGCGACGTTATTCTGCACCCAGTGTCCCTTTGATCATTGTGCATGCTTTTTTCACAGCTTACATTTTATCATACAGATGTCCCAAAACTGAATAGAAAGACATGGTTATCACTGTGAGGAACACTGAGTTGTGAAGCCGTAAGCCCTGTCAAAATGCACTACTATTTGTAGGTTATTGTGCACATTATGTAGAGCCAGGGTGTGTGTGTGTGTGTGTGTGTGTGTGTGTGTGTTACCACTTACCTAAACACACACATATGCGCACATATACGCCAGATGTTTGTCCACTAGATGAATTAGATTTTAGATCCACATGGATTACGAGACGTAAATAAGCCTGTACTACCAGTCAGCCGAGCTCTAACTTAGTTTCTTGCTACATGGATAGCTCCATTATCATTGTGTGGCTGGGCTTTGTTCCTGAGGATATAAAGGGGAAACTGGAGGGGGTTTCTTAACAACGTATACAGATAATTCTTTACAGTCCATTTAGCCTTGTTGTGCCAACTTAATTTATTTACCCTGATAGGCAGGCTATATATTAATTGCAGACATTAAATCTCTAAATGCATTCCTCTATTTTGCTTTTCTAAATTCTGGAGTTCAGTGGTACAAATGCTAGGGGATCTCTTCTTTCCCTCCTTTCCACCTGCTAATACTGTTAAATTTTCCAAACAATTCCTCTAGTGTGCCGGCGCAATGATGCAGCAGCTGTGCAGCACCCTCTGTAAAAAGTGGCTGCCTGTGATGGTGACATTCATGCTGCGCTAAACTACTTCACCTGCTATCTACTCAGTAGATCAAGCATTTAGTCCAAAACACTCAGTTAAGCAGCATTGTGACAAAGCTACACCGGCCCTGATAACACAGGCAAAGAGAGGTTCTTGCACGTGATTTGTGTGTGCATCACATTTAAAATGAACCAGTTTTTGTTTGTCATTTTACTATGAATAGTGGAAAAGAAAATAATATTTTCATGACAGTTAGCCTTTGTTGGATAGTTTTGACAAGAAAAAGAAACAAAAACATTGGAGAGAGAAAGTTGCCAGGCCAGAATTGAACTAGGCATATTGTGGATGTGCATCTTGTATCAGCTCCAGGAAAGCCCCAGCAGGCATATTTGGGCAACAGGAACATTAATTGACACATCTGCTGCAAAAATGCTGCTTGTCACACTGCATTTAATGTGAAACTCAACATTGTCTCAAAATGCAGTCTGTGTGTGAACACCGCGAGATCCGAATCGTTTCAGGTATTTAGGCCTCTTCAGGCACCAGGAAAAGTTTCTTGGAAAATAACACAACTAACATCTAAACCACGGCTCCTCCATGCCTGGCAGAAGTCCTCTCGCTTCAAAATCATCTACCTAGAGGCAAAAATCTGATAAGTCTATATGTGTGAGAAGGCCAATTAGCTGATAGCAGATCTCGCCTTCTGATCCAATTATAGGGAGCGGAGCATTTACTTTAAGCTGGTTAATTAAAGACTCGTCAGGCAGGACTGGGGCCTAATCCTCTCATATCATCCACCTAAGGCCACTTTGGAAAACTGCTAAATGATAACAGAGGATATGATCACCCTAGGACACCATCAGGCCAGCTTCTGAACACCCACATGAGCTGAGTGATTCACTTTTTTCCCTGCTCCTTTCTCTTTCCATCAATCTTGCTAGACTTCCCCCCATTCTGCACACACACATAAACACACATAGGATTATTAATACTTAAGATCACAGAGAGAATAGTGATATAATGGATTTGTAAACTGTAAACTCAGCCAATTTTGCTTAGTGTCCTCTGTGAAGCCCCTTTCCAAACCTGTCACTGGGCCTCTTCACTTTTCCATACTGGAATAATTCAAGGCACTGAGGAGAACGAGAATGAAAAGCAACGAATGTGGCAGCCAAACACTAAATCAGATCTGTGATTCAGATTTTCAGCTTCCACCTGCTTGGCTTGCTGACCACACAGTAGGATAGTAAGTGCATAATCCATGCAGCTATACAGTAAGCATGTCTGGATCAGGGCATCATATTCATGATAAATAATCCCTTAATCATAATCATTGTATAGGGCTTGGATACACATCAGTTACTGTATGTGGTCCTCTGACAACGATTGAGCTATCCTAATTCATTCCGCAATATGCCTGGAACAGATGGAGGTAATTTTTTATTATTTAATAATGTTACAATATCCTGGGAGAGACAGAGAGGTAAATGAGAAACCGTGGTGAAGGAGCATGTGCCAGCTGCCTAGATGCTGGGACTTTGATGAGAATGCAGTTAGATTCTAATTTCTCCATGTTTTCAGTGTAAATCAATAAAAATTTGCTACACAGATCGTTGCCGTCGCTCTAATCCCTCTGATCATAGTGATCATCACATTAAAGTGTTGTCTAATAATCTCTTTCCAACGCCAGCAAATTAAGTCGATTATTGGGAATTGGAAAGTCTGATTTCAACACCTATTCATACACAAATTACAGTTTGTCTTGTTACAAGTGTAATCAGCACGGCAATTCATTAGACCCAACTGCAGTTCAAAATGTAATCTGATCCCTTTGCTCACAGAATGTATGGAAAACGAAGATAAATTACCAAGTTAACCGGAATGACTGTATAGCTGCTGTACTTTTTGGAGTGATCAGATGACTGTAATCATTTTTGACGCAACCCATTAGATAAGAGCCTTGATGATGGTGATAGTGATGATTATTCACTGTCAATATGTGTTGTACATGAGTAAAAGGTTGCCTCTCAAGGAGCTACATCCCACTGTCTGGCCTTGAAGCTGAGGGATTACTACTCAGGACAAGATGCATTGGCTCTGTCTTTGGAATATTGTCTCCCTGGGAGCTAGCCAAACCACCACGCTCCACACTCAACAGATTATTCAACATCTTGATCCCTTTGGGTCAATCAGATCATTTCAGCAAATGTTCTTTTAAGTGGCTATTCTTCCTTGCTGTTGATAAGAACTCATTTCTTACGGCCTCATCAATATTAAGAGGCTTTGGTTCAGAACCTTGCGTGACTGGAGCTACTTACCATTCCAGGAAGTGCTGTCAGATTTCACACTGGGCTGTGCATTCAAGCAAACAGCTCTTGCCTGGCTTTGAAGAGAAAGCAATAGAAATGAATAATTCATTCATTTGTTATGTTAAGATTCAGTTTTCCAAACAGTGGTGCAGAAGTTAAAAGTTTAAAGGTTACACCTGTGCAAGGTTGGCCTTTAATTTAAATGATGAAGTGAATTGTGATGAAGAGGGTGGTGATGGTGCAGTGGATAAGACACCTTTGGTGTGAGAGACCCGGGTTCCCCACTGTGACACATCCACCAATGTGTCCCTGAGCAGAAGAAGACACTTAACCCTTAGTTCCTCTAGAGGCATGTGAACTCTGACATATGTAGCAATTGTAAGTTGCTTTGGATAAAAGCATCAGCTAAATGAATAAATGTCATGTAATAATATCACAAAAGCTCTTCCCTTTTTCCTCCTGCTGTTGGCATTGCTTTAGATACATTCCCCATATGCTCGATATGATTTGTAACTGCTTGTTTGTTATTGGAGCCCTATATATTTTTCAAAATTACAACACATTTACCCGAACAACTGTACATGATGAGGACATTAGGGGAAAATGTCTTCAGCTGCTAAAATATGTAGTCTAAGTACTGGAGTGTTTTTCATTTTGCCATTCATTTTCACATCAATCTGCATTTGGACTACTGTAGTGATCTGCTATCACTACCAGGGGAGGTTATTATATTTTGGCTCATCACACACAACACTGTCACAGAAACACCCGACTCGTAAACCAGTTCATTCATTCAGCTTCTCTCTAAATGTTGATGAAGCTAAAATCTAAGATGATGCAGTGCTACGAGGTAGTAGTGAGTCCGTCCTGTCTGAGCAGACGGTTTGCTGTTTGGGCTTCTGTTGTTTTCTTGTTTATAGTCTGCGTTGTTCATATCCATGCTGCTCTCTTGCTGAAAGCTCCGGACAATTCATTCCTGGTAGTTCTTCAGACCTTGCTACAGATGGAGCATGTGGCCTGTGTATGTTTTCTTAATGGTTCAAGATATGAGTGTTTTATTATGCTGTGTGCTTGAGTCCTGTGTGATAGCGTATCGTTACACTACTTCTACAGTATCTTCTAAGAATTTCCTTTTGTTGGAGTTAGCAGCGGAACATCAAGCTTTTTTAAAGTGGGACATGACTTGTTAGTCATGGAGGCAGACTGGTATTTTGTCCAACGGATAAGGATCGCAGACAGCTTTGCCTCTCTGGTTCCCCAAAGAGCCACGGTATCATAAGATAACCTCTGATCCATATACACTGAAGAGACTAGCTTAACTAGGGCAGGATTTACACAGATACAAAAGACCTGATTTTCAACTCTTTTAAGTCAAATATCTGATTCTCTCATGGCTCTCTGACAAGAGAGAACCCACACAGAGTCTGATTTTATTTTCCCTTCAGAGGTACGGCACCGTTTCAGATATCGGATGTGAGCCACAAAGCAGAGAGAAGCAGACGTTTATGTTTCAAAGCAAGTTCTACAGATTTGAGCCTGGATTTTAAAATATTATCACATGAGACCAGATAGGTTCTTCAGATAGTTTTTTCAAGTCTATCTTAAAAAAATACTCGCATGCCCATGTGTACACTGAAAGAGTTTGGTGACTGAAATCATTCCACCTGTATACTTCCTACTAGGATACCCAGTTTTTTTGGCTAAATTATATTAGCTTTAGTGAAACAAGAGGACTGTGGATTTTGTCCCCAATTAGAATTGTATTAGATAAGGACCTCTTCAGGATCAGTATAGACAGGAGAAACTACTGCACCAACTGATAACTCTTTTAATATACATATAGACTGAACAAAATTAGAAATGCAACACTTTTGTTTTTGCCCCCATTCATCATGAGCTGAACTCACACATCTAAGACTTTCTCTATGTACACAAACGGCCTATTTCTCTCAAATATTGTTCACAAATCTGTCACAAATCTGGCCACAATAAAAGGCCCCTCCAAAATGTGCAGTTCCATCACACAGCACAATGCCACAGTTGTCACAAGTTTTGAGGGAGCGTGCAATTGGCATGCTGACTGCAGGAATGTTCACCAGAGCTATTGCCCGTGAATTGAATGTTCATTTCTCTTCCATAAGTCGCCTCCAAAGGCGTTTCAGAGAAGAAACTGTCAGGAACCACCTCAGGGAAGATCATCTGCATGCTCGTCATTCTCATCTGGGTCTTGACCTGACTTCAACTTCGCACAGCCATTGAAGAGGAGTGAACCAACATTCCACAGGCCGCAATCAACAAACTGATCAACTCTATGCGAAGGAGATGTGTTGCACTGCGTGAGGCAAATGGTGGTCACACCAGATACTGACTGGTTTCCAGACCCCCCCAATACAGTGAAACTGTACATTTTGGAGTGGCCTTTCATTGTGGCCATCCTAAGGCACACCTGTGTAATACCCATGCTGTCTGATCAGCATCTTGATATGCCACACCTGAAAGTGAATGGATTATCTCGGCAAAGGAGAGGTGCTCACTGACACAGATTTTGACAGATTTGTGAACAATATTTGAGAGAAAAAGGCTTTGTGTACATAGAGAAAGTCTTAGATCTTTGAGTTCAGCTCATGAAAAATGAGGGCAAAAACAAAAGTGTTGCGTTTATAATTTTGTTCAGTATATGTCGGTGAGTGTCTTCTAACACAGACTTGAAAAAAGCCTAACCCAGAGAACTGGCCTTAGATTGTAGACGTATTTCATAACTCATGGTGATACAATATACAGTAACTCACATTGTGACGACTGTTTTGCATAGCCCACTGTTGACCTCATTTTGTGTGGTTCAGACAGAGTGAGACCAAGTCTCAAAGACTTTAGTTGGCATTTTAGCTATATCTTTACGCTCCTGTCCTCTTCTAGTCTTTTTTTTCTCTTCCACGTCTGCACCCCACTTGATATTACATAAATAATCACATTCATTTTGCCAGCACTTGGGGACAAACTGCTCAAGCATATTTTGTCCTAGATGTACGTCAACCAATTACATCAAACCACCCAAATGTTTCAGGTGCCCTTTGGCTTAAAGTTGCTACTTTTCCACATGTGATCATTGCTCTATTTATGCTCTGCCTTCTGGAAGGGCTGCCTGCTGTTTCTTGACTGTCTCTTCGTTTCTCTTCTCCACTCCTCTTCTGCTCTCCTCCACATTTTTCCCTCATCCTCTCGTCTTTGCCTCTGTAATTTGCCTCTCGCTTTTCTGCCAATCATTCTGTCCTGCAATCCAGTCTTCTCTAATTGTCGGTATATTCATCTGCAAACATTCTTGGTTTTGTTTTTCAAGCCTCTCGCTCTGTATCCACTCCCTTTTCTGCCTCCAAATATCTCCCTATCCTCCCCCCTCTCTCTATTCTCATCTTCATATTCCCAGTACTCACCCAACTCATCTATTTACCTGCCCTTCCCTGTAAATTTGTCTATCTATCTCAACTCCCTTTTCATCTATTTCCTCTCTCCTCCCCCCTGTGTTTCAGGATATTCGTGGTGGGAATAGGCTTCTTCAGCCTGTGCTTTCTAATGACCTCTCTGGGGGGGCAGTTCTCAGCCAAGAGACTGGGGGACTCCCCCTTCACCATCCGCACAGAAGGTACTGACATGTGCCGTGTGTGTGTGTGTGAGAGTGCATGTTTGTTTGTAAACAGTTCCTTCACTGAATTGAAATGATGTAATGTCACTGCATGTTGCTGTGCTATAACTCTCCATGGTCCAACTGGCGCTTCACTGCCATGTGCCACTTTGTTTAAGCTGCACCACCTGTCAGTGGAAACATAAAATTTTGGCCTGGGCAAAGAAATCATAAAGTAAATGTAAATACCATTGCAGAACCAGTATGACCAGTGAATTTCATTCATACAACTTTCAGCAGATAAGCTGATTTTCTGTTGTTGCGGTCAAGTGGTGAGAGATAAATCAACATGCTTGTAAAAGAAGATTGATCTGGTGTGTGGGACATGAGCTAGAGAGGCCAGACAGTAGCTTGGAAGTTATTGGTCTAATCCCCAGCGGTGACAGCAGCAAGTGTGGCTAATATTATATCTGTGGGTTTCACCCTCACTACTTTCAGGGATTCTGCTTTGATGACATAAACAGTATATTTCAGGGCTATGTGTTTCACATACATTATATATTAAAATACATGTGAATTATTATTATCTATGTTTGGTGAAATGTTTACTCAGCTGACAGTTCTTTGACTCAGATATGACAAAACACTGTATCTGTATCAACATAATTAATCTACTTAATATTGATGGACTCACTCCACTTTTATATCTATCTGGACTCACTCCACTTTTATATCTATCGACTTTAGAGGAGCGTTTAGCAATCCAGCCTGAAAAGCATTTTACAGCTCCTCTGAACCCTCTCATGATTCTGTTTAAGTCTCACCTTCATACGGAAGTCCATTAAAGCAAGCCTATATGTCTGTTGCTGTAACCACAAGTGGAAATTACAGTATGATGACTCTTTGAATTTCCCCACATTTCGGGATTGTGGTTGAGTACAGAAGACAAACATTAGCTAAGTGGAACTAGAAGAGCAAAATACATTAGAATTATATGAAAGTGAAGCGTCACACTTTTACACCCCAAAGTGTTGTTAAGATACTTCTCTGCATGTTTATTTGTCCACGGAAAAAATACTGTAAATATGACACCAACCTTGAATTCCTGTATTTTTCCATGTCACTGCACATTGGTTTCTGTACTTGTGTTGCATGGACACTGAAGCCAACGTCCGACAAAGCCATATCTCACCAGTGAAAGGTTATTAACACATTGGCCAGCCAGCAATATCACATGACCCAGAGTGATGGCTGACTGCCAGTGGCAAGTCAGAAAAAAAAGAGTGCCATTGTAATCTCCTGCTGTACAAGGTGCGAAGATTGAAAGTCAGAGGTCACTCTGTGGAGGCCATCTACTTCTCAGTACTGCGGGAGTTAAAATAAGAAATCCTGTGTTCCGTGGGCGCTCCCACAATGTGTGTAGAGTGTGTGTGTGGGCACAACAGTGGTTGAGGCATGCCATGTGTCAGCTGACGTGGGAGTGAGAGCACATAAAAGACAGAGCAAATGCTCCTTTCGGTGTGAATCAGTCAGGTGTTCGTGTGCGTGTGTGTTATCTGTTAGAAATAAAGATGAACCAGTGAAAATGGAAACAGAAAACAGCAGACTTAACTGAATGGATAGATGCAGAAGCATATCAATAGGTGTGTTTTTGTGTGTGTGTGTGTGTGTGAGAGAGAGAGAGAGAGAGCGATACAGAGGGTGGAAAGGGGGGTCATTTGGGATTACTGTGTTTGTGATAAATTGAGATTACTGTGTTTGTGATAAATTAGAATTAGTGTGTATGTGTCAGTGTTCCATTGTAAAATGTACTTGATTAATCAACTAGTCATGCGCTGCAGCCTGGGAAGACATCTGGAGCAAGCTCATTAAGAACTGTATAGTGTCCAACCGTGCATCCCCATAGGAACTTACTTTGTGTGTGTGTGTGTGTGTGTGTGTGTGTGTGTGTGTGCGTGCGTGCGTGCATGTGCCTCTAAATTTATTTGTGTGTCTCTCTTTTTTAGTATGTACGGAAATGCTTTTGTGTTTCTATGCACAAAAGATGTCCATATCTATATCATCTACAGTATGCCTGGGTGTGTTTGTTTGTGTGTATGCCCCACTGTTTCACCCTCTTCTCTCCCTTTATGCGTATCTCTGTTGTCTACTACCTCACACTGTTTTTGCTGCCTTTTTCCCTTTGAGTGTGTATGTGTGTTTGTGACGAGCTGGCTGTTAAATGGGGCGACAGCAGAAATGTGGGACAAGATTGAGACCAGAGAGACTGAGAGACCGATCCATCTGCTCTCTCCAAATCAGCCCAGCTGAAACAACTGGCCCTTTCATTAAGTCTCCACTCACCACCTGCAGAGCAACACACACACACACATACACACTCACACACACACACACAGGTCCTCTCCCATGTCCCATTAAGTACATGTCATTTCTAGGAGATCTTCCTTGTGAAAATATGCAACACTGCCAAACAAAACAGTTTCTCCAAATTGTCAGGCTCTTCTCACAGAGACCAGCAAAGCAGAGCAACTTTATTTGGTGCTCATTGTATTTGCCTTAAAGAACTTGGCTTTATCATAACCAATGTTTGTGACCAGCTGCCAAGAGGTTTCTTGTTAGCAGCTATGGCTGAGTGATTATTTATTTTCATTTAATTAATTCATTCATTTCCATTTCAATAATAAGAGTGCTATTTTTAAAACGCAGAAACCCACAATTTCAATTACATTTCCATAATTAAGAGTGACTTAACAAGCAACAGCAAGTAAAAGTTTAAACTGACAATCAATGTTTTCATTGCCTATAATGACAACTGCTGCTGGTAAATAAATTTAGCTGTAGAGTCTTTCTGCATGCCTGTGTCTGTATAATGGTACTTCTCCAAGGATGGTTTTGCAAATGCAGAAACACTATTCAATCATTTTTGATGTTTGACAAAATAAGGCATGATCTGTGGCAGCGTTTTCTCCCTCTATAAAAGATCTAGGCGATGGCCTTGTGTCAGTTTCAGAGCGATAGCTAGCAGGTAGCTCTGTAGTTGTTTGGTGTAAGTGACTGACAGCTGGTGAATAGAGTTGTCTGAATTGCCATGTTAAACTTCTCAACACATCATATAATTTTTTTTAAGCTTAACACCCTTAAATGCTCTGAATTGAGACCTCCAAGTTTCGGGGCTGTGAAATAGTCAGCCCTGTCAGTGTGAGGCTAATGTTATCGTTAGCTGAAGCAGCTATAGTGCAAAGCTCTCAACATAAGGTGTCACCAGTCTGATATCAAAATACTGATTTACCAATTTGATCAACTATGCATCTATTGTCAATAAATGTAATGGCACTTTTAAGAGTTGAGATTACATTTTCATATTGATGCGTATGTCAGATATATTACTAATACATTATCTTTATGAAATGTGACCTAAATTAGTCAGGTTTTCAATTGAAAAGTATGTACATTTATTTAGAAGTTGATTTTTCTTTAGCTGACATGTTTAAAGAAACATGGGTTCTTGTTAAATACTATGTTGACCACAAAAACCACAGACCTGTAGTTAAATAAAAAAAAAATATATAACAATATAGGTCAGAATCTTAATTAGTTGTTTTCCTAAAATTGTTCAACCCTGTGATTGGTTGTCTTATTTTAGCATTGGTCCAATGTTAAGGCAGTTTTCTCATGACATACATAATGTTGTGTGTGCTTATTTCTCTACTGTAAAAGCATTATTCACAAGTTGAAACAAATCCTTTGTACTAAGAAGTTACTTTGTCATGACATAGCAAACTGTCAAAGGCTGTTTTGTTTTGTCCATTGCTTTTGGCTCTCTTAAACATGGTCTCAGCTCAGTTCCTTAATGATGATGACTGAATTTAGGGATTTTAAGTATACACTGCTGACATTGTTAGCTAAAGATGCTCATTTAAAAACTTACAGATTAACATATCCTCAACAGTTTAGTCCCTAGTAGCCCACAGCAATCATTTAGTCACTACTGTCCACTTCTGTTATCTGAAAATGTGCTTGTATCACTGTGTTTAGATGTCATTGTATAACAGGGCTTTCCACAGCCTGTGCAGAGGATGACTGATTCAGCAGCTGTCATCCTAATCACTATCCAGGATGTGTTGACAACAAGGCCTTCAGGAAGACAAGAATAAAGTTGCTTTTCTGTATGTAAATCAAAATCTCGCATTGTGCCACAGTCATTCATACACAGATATTAGCTTGCTTTTTGCACACAATAACAGCCACATTTGTGCACGGCTTTGTCACCTTAGTGGGAGTTGTGCTGATAGCAATTGTTTGGGTATTAACTGAATTTCCTCGCCACATCTTGCTTCTGTGGATTATCAGCTTCCATGGGAGGTTCAGAGTGCTGGGTTTTCTCTGAAATCCCCGTCTCTACTCAGTGACTCACAAACTCATCAGGAGCCGTGAGCCGGAGATGGAGAGGTAGGGGCTCAATAGTGAAAGTGAGAAAGTAGAGGAGGAGGAAGTAGAATGGAGATTGTATGTCTTTGTGTCTGTCCGTGATTAAGCGAGAGAATGAGATTTCTAGAGGATGCATTGCTTACAGAAGAGAAATAGAGGGATAAAAAGGTACACAACCAGAATTTATTTCATCTGATTAAAATACATCAGACGTAAGGGAAATGTTAGCTTGATCAAAGGCCCTCCCTATGGACCTTGTTCATACTCTGCAGTTTATTACATTAACAAGGACTCTTGACAGTCCTTTCACCCTGTTTGTTCTAGCTGAAAGACTCAGGGCTTTCTCTGCCTGCTTGAGTCCCTGCTGGGAGAGAGAATATATTTTTTATATATACATGTTTTGCCTCAGTTTAAAAATGTGCATTTATCTCATCTCTGTAGGTTAAACGGTTAGCAGCTTGAGAGTTCTGTCAATCAAATAATGTAATTTAGAAAATGGAAAACTTGTAATCGCCATGAGGAGAACACTCTGTTTGGAAATGCTGCTGTGCTTAGATCCAAGCAGGGGCCGAGACTAATGGTTGTTTGACTCGCAATAAACTCAGTTCTGTGATGTTCGTCTGAGAGTTTCCGTGCCATCAGTCAGAAAAAAGACTCACGCCAATGTGTCACATTTCCAAAAGACATTTTAACTTGTGTTCTAGGAAGACCTCATCTAAGAGTTTAAAGTTATTAAAGTAACTGCAGTTTTAGGACCTATATATTTCTGTTTTTATTATAAAGTGAGTGAAATAGCACATGTGCAGTATATTTCAATACATCAGTATGCAGTAGCTGGTACCGGTTGAGCACATCAGACACCCCCGCTCTGTGGTCCCCTTTCATGTTTTTTTCACACACTGGATGTTCATCTCTATCACATATTCCCCGCAGTTATGTTTCCTACCCATCGCTTCATGTCGAACAAATCTGGCATGACAATCTTCTGCATGTCGCTGGGCGCTAGGTGCAGCAGGGGAGTCACTCGGGGAGTACACTTTATCAGTTCACTCATAGCCTGGGGAGTTTGAATGGACTGTGCGTGTGCGTGTTGGTTTATGGGTTTGTGATTCTCTCTGGATAACACCATCAAGTCAACAACAATATAAAAATGGATTCAGAGTGAATTCATGGGTGTTGTATTTATGTGTTTGAGTAATATGTGTGTTCCTGACCAGGTGTCCTCACAAATATAGAAATAGCCTAGAAGAATTCTATATTAAGACAAGTCTTAGTGTTAAGACTAATTCTTATTCACCACATACTTCAACATTAACATTTGGGTTTAGAGTTGAAATTAGAAATTAAGATTTAAGATAAAGGTTAGATCAGGTGGGATAGTATATGGTGGTAGTTCCATCATCTCACAGGGCTGGAAACTTTTTTTGAGTTTAGGTGTGGAATATGTAACTAAAAGATATCTCTTCCCACTGGCAATTCCACTTCACCTCATTGAAAGATTAAATGTAATTTGGAATGAAGCATTGGTATAGCAATGGGATCATATGCTTTTGGGGAATTTTACCAAATTTTCAGTTAAAACCCCATTTCCTGTCTGTGCACACAGTGGTGAAGTTATGATTTGAATTCTTTATGTGTAAATCCCTTAACTGGTAAAGACCAGACATTTACTAATATTCAGCACACCCTTCAGTGTGAAAGAAAGAAGTAGATAGAAATAGAAGATTGCGTTCTGTACTTAACAGCTTTGAGGTTTGAATGTGACAAATGACAGTACTTGCTGAAAAGGGGACAGGGGTTCTCAGTCAATTTACCATGAGGTACTGATTTAAAAACAAGAGCATTGATTGGCCTGGCGGTTTCAGTGCTGCAAAGGTGACCAAATGGCTGCCACATTAATTTGTACAGAAGTTGCGTCAAGGAATTGACCATGTGTAACAAATGGCTGTACAGTTAGCTTTTGCAGAAATGGCTCTGCTCTTTTAAGAATCAATGCAGCAAGAACTAATTCCCCCTTAACAAACAAATACATAAACATCAAATCTTAGTTAAAACACAATAACAAAAACCTTGCACAAAGGAGGTTGTCAGGTTATGACTGCAACAGCTGAATGAATATGATTGGACGTTAGTAGTCAGCTGGTAGCCAAACAGCTGTTGATGAGTCACTGATGGTGTAGCATGAATTAAACATCTGATGAATTTTGCTCATGTAAGTGCAACTTACAGGAGAGCTCTGCTTGAACAAACGCTATGTTTGTTATCTGTTATACACACCTGTACTATCCACATTTATAACTCTCCTCCCCAACTTTGTTTCCCCTCTGTGCAAACTTCAGGCCGTTTACCGTGTTATTCCATCTTTAGCCCATTCCTAACGCCAATACATATTAATGCAAAAGCCTATCCAATTTCCAAGTAGAGAAGGCCATTGTTCTGACCTAAGTGCTATTACCCGGCTGTAAATGAGAAATTTCTCCACCGCACATTATATCATGGTTATGTCTCTGGGAAGGTTACTCTGCAGCAATATGCTGTCTCAATTACCCAGCCTGCATCAAGCTTTGTCTACAGGTCGCTTGCTCATCATTTCCTCTGTCATAAGCTGGTTATTTTCTCGGGTCCTGATTGTGTCATACTCGAGCGTGCTTGTGGTTCCTTTCTGCAGATATATGCTAATGTTTAGGAAGCCATGGCTTCCTCTTGCCTGACAGTTTGGGACCAATGATTGTATAATGTCTGTGCTGACAAAAATGGCAGCTGTATTTGTCTGGTTTCTTTACTGGTGTGCGCTGATAAAGTCATAAAAGCACACCGAGCATGACTTGTGATTTCTTTCCTCGAGCCTAGTCTTTTCCCACCTCTCTCTCCTTCTCCTGCTTCTCATTCTCTCTCATTTCTTTCCCTCAGAGATGAATATATAAGTGCCCAATGCGAGACTGGATAATTGCAGAGTAGATATCTTTTTCTTTGTTTCTTCAGCTAGCTTTTGCCTATTCTTCTGCCCACTTTTTTATTCCTGCTCTCACATGCGTGCCTGTGTTGAACGGAGTTGGACAGTTACAATATTACACTTCTGCCTTTGTCTGAAAAGTGACAGTAATGATTCTGCAATGCAGGGGAATTCATGTATTTGACACAAAGTGCATAATGGAAGGGTTATGAAAAGATGAAGAAATAAAGTTTTCTGAACCATTTTACTATCTTTAAACTGACAGATTTGACTCTAAATAATGAAGCTTAGTTTCAGATCGTTAGCAGACAACCATCAGTTGGAGACACCTTTTCTTCATGTGCAGCTTCTTGTGCTGTCTTTTTACCAGTTGAAAAAGATCTGAAATGATCTTTCTTGAGATGGTTTGAAAGATGTATGCGCAAAGGTGCTCATGAGATACTAAGATGCTAATGGCAGTAATGTAACATTTTAACATGGACAAATCTTCACTGCTTTTGTCGTGTGATGTTGAATGTATACCGTAAACAAATTCAGTTCAATTCACTTTTATTTATATAGCGCCAAATCACAACAACATTTATCTCACAGCGCTTTTCATAAAAGAACAGGTCTAGACCATACTCTGTGATGTTATTTACAGAAGCCCAACAATTCCCACCAAGAGCAAGCACTAGGCGACAGAGGCAAGGAAGAACTTCCTTTTAAGAGGCAGAAATCTCGAGCAGAACCATGGCTCAGGGTGGGCGGCCATCTGCCTCAACCTTTTGGGGGTGAAGGAGAGAGAGAGAGAGAGAGAGAGAGAGAGAGGGCAAGAGAGGAACAGAGAGAAGGAGAGAGAGAGGGGAGGGAGGCAGTCTACACAATATACACACAGAGGCACAGACAGTAAAGGTGATGTTGCTATAGACCGAATGATAAATGGTACAGATAAATACAGTAATGCCTATGATAATAATCGTAATGTTAATGATTATAATTACAATAGGACTAGTAACAATAGTTGTAGCTGAGGGTGTCGAGCAGGAACACGGGGGCAGCAGGTGACTCGTAACCACAGATCCAGACTCCACAGCTCCAGAGCCAGAAACACCTGCAAGAAGTGATAGGAGGAGAGAGGAGAGGGACGAGAAAGCACAAGACTACCGGAAAGGGGAGAAGTCGAGTTAGTAACATGAATTAATGGGATGAGGTTGCATACAGAGGGAGAGAAAGTAGAGGAGAGAGGAGCTCAGTGCATCATGGGAAATCCCCCTGGCAGTCTAGGCCTATAGCAGCATAACTAAGGGATGGTTCAGGACTCACCTGAGCCAGCCCTAACTATAAGCTTTATCAAAGAGGAAAGTCTTAAGCCTACTCTTAAATGTGGAGATGGTGTCTGAACCCAAACTGGAACCTGCTTCCACAGGAGAGCAGCTTGATAGCTGAACGCTCTGGCTCCCATTCTAGTTTTGGAGACTCTAGGAACCACAAGTAACCCTGCATTCTGGGAGCGCAGTGCTCTGGTGGGGTAGTAAGGTACTATGAGCTCTTTAAGATAAGATGGTGCCTGACCATTAAGAGCTTTGTATGTGAGAAGAATGATTTTAAATTCTGTTCTGGATTTTACTGGAAGCCAATGCAGAGAAGCTAACAGGAGAAATGTGATCTCTTTTCCTGGTTCCTGTCAGAACACGTGCTGCAGCATTCTGGATCAGCTGAAGAGTCTTAATGGACTTTTTCGAGCAGCCTGATAATAAGGAATTGCAGTAATCCAGCCTAGAAGTAACAAATGCATGGACTAGTTTTTCTGCGTCGTTTTTAGACAGGATGTTCCTGATTTTCGCAATATTACGTAGGTGAAAAAAGGCGGTCCTTGAAATTTGCTTAACTTACGACATGTCCTGATCAAAGATAACTCCAAGATTCCTCACAGTGGTGCTGGAGGCCAGGGCGATGCCATCCAGGGAAACTATATCTTTAGATAATGTGTCACGGAGGTGCTTAGGCCCCAGAGCAATAACTTCAGTTTTACAGTATCTGAGTTTAACATGAGAAAATTACAGGTCATCCAGGTTTTAACATCCTGAAGGCACATTTGAAGTTTAGCTAACTGATGAGTTTCATCTGGCTTGATCGATAGATATAACTGAGTATCACCTGCATAACAATGAAAGCTTATGGAAT
>NC_060153.1:17623047-17680547 GCF_021292245.1 Micropterus dolomieu
TGAAGAGTCTTAATGGACTTTTTCGAGCAGCCTGATAATAAGGAATTGCAGTAATCCAGCCTAGAAGTAACAAATGCATGGACTAGTTTTTCTGCGTCGTTTTTAGACAGGATGTTCCTGATTTTCGCAATATTACGTAGGTGAAAAAAGGCGGTCCTTGAAATTTGCTTAACTTACGACATGTCCTGATCAAAGATAACTCCAAGATTCCTCACAGTGGTGCTGGAGGCCAGGGCGATGCCATCAAGGGAAACTATATCTTTAGATAATGCGTCACGAAGGTGCTTGGGCCCCAGAACAATAACTTCAGTTTTATCTGAGTTTAACATTAGAAAATTACAGGTCATCCAGGTTTTAACATCCTGAAGGCACATTTGAAGTTTAGATAACTAATTAGTTTCATCTGGCTTGATCAATAGATATAACTGAGTATCATCTGCATAACAATGAAAGTTTATGGAATATTTCCTGATAATATTGCTTAAAGGAAGCATATATAAAGAACAGGATTGGTCCGAGGACAGATCCTTGTGGAACTCCATGACTAACTTTGGCGTGCATGGAGGACTCATTGTTAACATGTACAAACTGAAATCGATCTGATAAATAGGACTTAAACCAGCTTAGAGCGGTTCCTTTAATGCCAATGAAATGTTCCAGTTTCTGTAATAGGATCTGATGGTCAATGGTATCAAATGCAGCACTAAGATGTAGTAAAATCAGTACAGAGACAAATCCTTTGTCTGATGCAATGAGGAGGTCATTAGTAATTTTCACCAGTGCTTGTCTCTGTGCTGACAAAAATGAAGCACTGTTTTCTCAGCAATAAATATAGGCTTTCACTGTTTAGTTAATACCATATGGTAGAATAAAGGAGTGCTGAAAAATCTTTTTCCTGTAGAGCACTGCCATAGAAGGAAAGTAGCAATATTCAGTTTATCTCTGGAAACAACAGGAAAAACATTAGCAATACTTACCATTACATAGAGTTTACCTCTTAGTGGTTTTGTGGCAAAGTGTTGAAATAATTTAGCAATATCTGACAATTGATATATGAAAAAAAATGCAAAATTAAGCCAATTTAAACATAAAAACTGAGAGGACTCATCAATGCATACTATTTTTGTTTATTTTGTTGGATTCAGTACTTATGTAGCAGCACAATGCCTATGAGGGCACTGGTGCTATTTCAGGAAATGCTGCAAGGAGGAAGTGACACGTCTCTTAGGGCAGCTGAGATCCCGTATAGACAGTCAGATGAGAATTGATTTCCATTGTTTGCTGCATTGACATTGCAGCTCTCTTTTCATTTTTGTATATGTCTCTTTCTTCCTCTCTCTCTTGTGTTTTGCTCTGGATTCTAATTTGTCAGCAGCGCAAGAAGTCAGTTTAGAAGTTTGACATCTAGTGACACAATCAGTGTTGCTGGTGTTAAGGCGGGAGTTCGACTAAACATAATGTGATTTCAAAGTTTTCGGTTCACCATGTCAAAAGACAAAACATGATATTGGGTTAACGACAACCAGATCGTATTTTAACACCATTTTTAAGAAATCTTTATTGACCTGAATTGTTTTCATCGGGTGTGGCTACACAAACAATTTCAGGGGGGCATCTTCTATGCTAATTTCATCCTCACACTCCAACATGCTGATATTGTGAGACAGCTTTTCACCCCAACGAGAAATATATAGAGAATTATATATTTAATTTTGCGTGATCTTGTGGTACCCCTTGTAGAAACACATTGCCTTGTTAAGATCCAGCAGTCAAATCAGTTTTGCTTCCCTGGATAGAAAACACTATATAATGTAACTACTATATACAAAACACAAGGTTTAATCCAGTGTTTTATAAGATGTGAGTGTTTGAGTTTGTGTGAAACAATCACGTATGAACGAAATGCACTGCACATTTATACACAAAGCAACCAAAGTATGTTATCATAATTGTGTAAAAAAATAAAAGCAGTAATACACACTCATCTGAACATGATGTCACTTCTGCATCATTTGTTCACATTGCTGAGATCTGGTATTGTACTTTCTTTTGGCATTTGGGATGAAATGCCATTCATGGTCTGATAAGAGCTCATTCCCAAATGTAAGTGAATTGGATTTGTCAGTGTGCAGACATGACATAAAAAATTGTAGTTTTACAAACGCTAATGAAACAAACCGATAGTCTGACAATAGAGGCTTCCTTGATTGTGAGACAGCTAGATGCAAGGATGAATACACTCCCTCCCTGTCTTCTTTGTCTAAGCTGTACTCAGACACTCAACTCAGGCAGTTTCTTAAATCTTTTGTCTAATACACCGCAGTACCTCACCCCTCCATTCCTGCAAGATGAACACAGAAAACAGCTCCTCCTGACAGGTAATGGCAGAGAATAAGACCTGAAAGAGAGAGCAATGAATGGGAGCTCTAGTGAGTCTCTCTAAGCACTAGACAGGTGGACTTAACCTCATCTCTCTGTGTGTGCGTGCGTGCGTGCGTGCGTGAGAGAGAGAGAGAGAGAGAAGGCCCTGTTTGCAGCACCTGGGGAGATGAACTGTGTCTGAGCTCGGCTAAGGCCGAGCTGAAAGGAGGGGAGAGTGATTGCTGAGCGTTAAGGAGAGGAGGAGAAAGCAAAGTTGAGGGCAGCTGAGATGATTTCATTTTAAAATGGAATGGATACACACGGGTAAAGCTAAATTAAGATGCATATGGGTTGAAAAGAAAAATGCATAAAGACTGTCTTTTGCGCTCTTGTCATGCAGTCAGGTGAAATTACGGCCAACCTCCCTGCATATCTCTTTTCTTCCCTTTTGCTTTTCTCTCTCCCTCTCTGCCACTTCACACTTACAAACATGCATCAAGCTTTCTTGTGCTTCCAGTAATCATGTGGCAGCAATAATCATACCAGCAGCGTTGATATTTAGCCATTATGTTACAGATCTGTCTGCCGTGCGTGAAGCTGCTGATGTTTGCTGCCGGTCTTGTCACACGCTAACACTCACGAACGCTCTCCCTAATGGTTGCCTTATCAGTACTGGTGTCGAATTACTGATTTCAGTTTTTACCCATATAAGGTGTAGCTGTTTGGGCAATGTTTTTGATAAATGTCACTATCTGAAAGAGGAGAAGGTTGATTTTAAATTTGCAGTTAACATCATTGTAGTAGATAATGTCACACAAACGGTCCGTGGAAATTGGGCCCCGGATCTTATAATTTTTCACTTGTTGAATTTTTAATAATGATTATTATTTTTTACAACATGCTCAGTTTGAAAAAAAACATTTTTATTAATGTGTATCGCATTCTGATTATAAGGAATTGGGTGTTCTTGGTTGTGAGACGTAATTAATGAATGTGTTTATAGACATATATAGTATACATATATAATTTATGTGTACAATATGCATAAAAGCGAACATTTTATTCTTTGTCATGCCCATATATTGAATGGTAACAAGCGCTTCAATGCTTTATCTAGACGTATACATGCTACCTACTGACGGCTTTCTTCCACTCAGGCTTCTATTGAGCAGCTTACTGAGCCAACATGGTAGTGTGTATGCTGTACTGCCAAGCCTTGGGCTCTTCCTCTCTCTGGGAAAGTTTAAATGGCATTACCTGTCAGCTCGAATGATAGGGCCCATCCGTTTCTCAGTAAATAAAAGACGTGCCGAAGCACAACAGAAAAAGCAATTTCTAAAAGGTTTTCCCAAATCTCTCATTCTTTGTTTCTGTCATGTAACATTCAGTAGATTTGTCTGCTGAGAAATGCATCACGTTTGAATGGGAACGGCTTTAACAAGAGCAACCTTTTTCCTTGTCAGAAACACTCACCTTACAATCAAGATGGTGGAGTACATTCACTTCCTTGGGATTTACAAATGATAGTGAGAGTTTAATCCTGTTCACTTAAAGCACAAGTTGAGTTGCAGTCACAGAGCTAAAGCGTGAAACACTTACAATGTTGGACACACTAATTATAGCTTTTGGCTTATCTTAGCATTCACAAAATGACTTAATCTTGGTCTGTATGTCTGTGTCTAAATGTTTGTGGGAGGGTGTACGTATGCGGACGCGCATTCCAACATGTTGTATTTGTCCCTGCGTACATGTGAGTGTGTTGGTCCACATTTCATTTCATTGTCTTCCATTGATTGCTCTTATTTCATTAATGGACTTGCATTGATTGCTCTTATTTCCTTAATGGACCTGCTCAAGGCGGCGTCAGTCTTTTCGGCTCCCACCAGGCTATCAGTCTGAGAAGAATGAAATGTGTCCACCTCAGCATCCTGTGGTGGGGAATCTGGGAATACGTATAAAGCTGTATTTCATGCTTTAGATTATTTACACATACAAACCAGTGGTCTGATCGTTTCCAAACATATATAGGATGTCACATATGTATGCGCACCAACTCCAGCTCTCTCCCTCTCACACACTCACACACACACATACACGCAGCTAACTATACCCACAAGCTTTCGTAGCAGCAGAGCTCACACAGTTTAGCAAGTCGATGGAGAAAATTGCCTCAAGCCCCGCAGCACAGCTTTGTGCAAATAAAATCCATGCTACATTCACATCTAGAAGAAAAAAAATGTTCACAGCAATTAAATGTATTTTACATTGACATTTAAATGCACCCAGCTGTAGAGCGGTTAGTGAATCTTCTTCTATGATCCCCTGAGATTGTTTTGCCCGTGTAAATTATGGATCTGTTTATGTGTAGCCCATGTTGTCCATTGTTTTATTCCAGTAAGTACACAAGTCCCTCTCACTAGCTTCTGTCTACAGACAAAGTACCTCTTGAATTATAAATATCTGTGTGGTGGCACGTTAAGCTTTTCTGCTCTACATGTTTTGAAGAAGAAGCGAGATGTCTGTTGTTATATTTCAACATGGTTTCCATAACACAAACTGCAGTGTCCGGTTATCATGGAGTGCTTCACACCTACTGTATATCATTAACCATTAGTTTGTCTCATGTGTTTCCCTCACTTAGGCCTTACAGTATTTCTTGTGTCCCCATGAAGGCAAAAAATGCTGGCACCAAGTGAACCACTGTCTCAACCTTTAAACTAAATGTCTGCTGTCTGCAGCTGAACAAATCAATACCATACCATCATTACCAGACCTATCCGTGTGAGGTGAGGTTAAGCTGTGTTGTGTGTGTCTAAGTGACCGTATCATCATTTGCCAGACAAACAGTGGGGTGAGGAAGGAATAAGTAGCCTCCAGGGCTTAACAGTTAATCGAAATATTATTGAAATTGCAAAATATCCTAGTGCAATATCCAAATATGGATATTGCAATTTGGGTGAAGATAAAATATGTCATAAAATACCATTATAAATGAAGCACCTTCGTGCAAGACTACCCGGCTTACAAATAATATTCTTAAGACGTAAGGGAACACACTTGTGTGGTACAGACCCCAGCAAAAATCACATCATCCTCATCATTTTAATAATCAGTGAAAATGAAATGCTAAAATTACCATTCCCACTTGTGACTTGTATCACAAAATCTGTCAAAATATTTGCAATATGATTTGAAATTGCACTTCAGGTATGTAAGACTAGGTTTGAGTTTATTTAGAAACTGTGTCATTATTGCATAGTATGTCCACAAGAGAGCATTGACAGGTTGATGTTTCAACTAAAACGTAAAATGTCCCACTCTGTATCTATCTTCACAATTCAAATTCTTAAAACACAAATCCAGGGGATCCATATAGGATTTTTTGTTTACATTATGTGTTCACCTAAAAAATTACTATCAGCTGATTTATTGTTATCGGAACTCCCAAATATTGATATTGGTACCTGCCTAGCTACACTAGATATATAATAAACAGTTTTGCTTCACTTTTCCTTTAAAGATGGTTGGAAGTTTCAAGTGTGTTGCAAATCTGACCACACCCAACAGTGATGTCACAGTGTCCTAACAAACCCTGCAGTACACATCTACTACACTGCAGCAAGGTGATAAATTAAACCACTGGAGGTCACTCAGCAAAAACAAGACAAAGCAAGTAATGGTTCTGATCAGTTGTTTTGCTAAAGTGTTGAGCTTGCACTGTATAGAAGAACACGTAGTTTTTGATATAAAAGTTATATCACACTAACTTATGTTTATATCACTTTGTGTGTGATGGCTTTTGTCCAAAGAGACTGTTGGCATAGAAATGCAGGCTGCTGTACAGCAATGAGACTGGAAGGCGGCACAAGAAGTGGGTTAGTCTTAACTCGTAACAGCACTCAAGCAAGCAGATTAACAAAAATAAATGATAGATTTCAGCATTAAGAGAAAAAATCTCAGAGTGTATATTGGAGAACATCACAATCTTATCAATTATGCTCCACACAAATAACTGGTAATACAATTATATATTTATTGGTGTTCACATTCACACACATTGGAACAACACACTTGGCACTGATCTAGTCGCTATAATCAATGTTTCAAAAGAACATCATCCTCAGCACAGGGAAATAATAAATAATTGATTAGCTATCCTGTGGAATTTAATATGTGTGTTCTTTGCATGCATGATGTTATGATTTGGGTGTCGTGCCTCTGTTTCTGCTAGGCCAACTATAATGATCGGATCACCTTTAAGTGGCCAGTAATGTTGTCAACACAGAACCCACTTTGTTCCGAATCTCCCTCTACAACAACTAAGGTCTCATCTCTGCGTCAGCAGAATAAAACACAGTAGTGTCTCAGGTAGCTGAAAGATGCAATTAGGCAGAGACCGCATAGCCTCAGCTGCAAACAGAGGCTTATTGAAGCTGACATGGCTGTCAGATTAAGCTGGGAGGGAGACAGATTAGAGTCTATATGTATGTGTTGATTTGTGTGTGTGTGGGTGTGTGTGAGACACAGTAGCTGCAGATTACACAGTGTCAGAGAAGAGAGGTCACTCTTGTCTTAGTCCACTTGAACTTGTCATTTGGCCTAGTTATGATTCCTCCCATCACTGTGTTTGGATTCTTCTTCTGTGTTTGTTTACTCTGTTCTCTTCATATATTTATTCAAAGCTATCAGTTCAGTAACTCTGCTTCATACCAGTTGTCACCCATATGGATAACCTCACATTTATCCACTGAAGTTCATGGGACAAATGAAGTGGCAGTAAATGGCAAAATATTGCTATTTGGTTAATATGATAGATTAGATAGATACATGTATTGTTGATGATTTTGCATACATCTTAGACATCTTTAAATTGCCCCCACATGGTCCTGATTAAAACTAAATATTGGACTCTTAAGAGTATTCTTATTCTTATTTAATCAAAGAGAAAATGTATAACCTTGATTACAATATTTGTCATAATGAGGTGGGAAATATACAGAGATGAGAGTTGTATCAGTCATACATAAAACCCTTGTAAGCCTTTCATTACTTAGTGCAGCTTTGAGATTAGCTAGCTGTGTTTCCTGAAAATGTAAATAATGCAACAATTGATTTACTCATCTTGGGGGCAAAAAACAACATTCACCAATTTAAAATTCCATTAGCGACTGAAAGTTTGGGAGTTTGCACTTTCAAAAAGCATTGATGGCTGTTATCCAACGAAGGTTGAAGTCAAGGGCAACTGGACTTGTGGTGAGACCCCCTCCTCTGTTCAATGACGGCTTCTCAACCCTGGTGTAGATGGCTTCCTTGACACCTCTTTCAAACCATCCATCTTCTCTGTCTAAAATGTGCACCTGGTGGTCCTCAAACAAGTGTCCTCTGTCCTTCAGATGTAAGTAGACTGCAGAGTCTTGACCTGAGGAGTTGGCCCTTCTGTGTTGAGCCATGTGTTTGTGTAGTGGTTTTTTAGTCTCCCCAATATAGAGGTCTGTGCATTCTCACTGCATTGGACCGCATACACTAGATTGCTTTTCTTGTGTTTGGGTGTGCGGTCTTTGGGATGTACCAGCATCTGTCTTAGTGTGTTCTTGGGTTTAAAAAACACAGGGATGTTGTGTTTGTTGAAAATCCTCCTGAGTTTCTCTGATACAGTATCAGGAGGATTTTTTGCCCTTGACTTTAACATTCGTTGGATAACTATGACCTGGATGACTGAGAATCTTCATAGACATATTGATGGCTGTTGTTTATACCTTTTTTAAGGAGCTGCATAGAAGCTGCACTCTAACAAGATGAATGCTAGCCGCAAAACATTGCTTCATATGTAGTGGAATAATATTTTCTCAGTCTGAATAAATTGAACTCAATGTGAACAACCGAACAAATGAAATATGTGCATTCGACCAGTGTTTTCCCACACTGGATGCAACAACTGTGATCCTCCAAAGTGTGTTGTTCATATTCTATTTTGGCTCTGTAAAACACATGGCACAGTTGTTGCCATTGGCTAAACGCCTTCAGATAAACACCTTTTCCACTGTACACCTAGAGTGCCTCCAGCCCAGCTGTTCAGTTTGACTGTAAACATTTGTATGTCCCTAGTTTGCAACTCAGCCTCCCAGTATCACAAGGCCAGATGTCCATTCTGGCTCCAAGAGTGGTATGTCTTTCCTCTCTCACACATGGTTTCACCAGTCCTTTGCTTCATTACCTGTGAGTCAGAGTAAATAACGGGATGAGTGAAGGTGCCAGGGTGTTGAAGTGTGCCACTGAGCAAAAAAAAAGATGAAGAGAGAGCAGCTTCTGCCAAAGCTCCCAGCACAGAGCAAAGCCTTGACAGATGCTAATTTATCTGCTGAGGGCTGAATTATAGAGACAAACACTTATAGGTCCAGAGAGAGAAACAGGGAGAGACTTTTAGATATGATTTAAGGGGAAGAGGGAGTTGAGAAATGCAAGGAGGGAACATATGAAGAAGTCAGGAATAGTGAGGATCTTTGAGCACATGAAAGAGAGGTAAAAAATGGAGACAAAGGATAGAGAGATTATTAAGAGGTCACAGAGCAGATTGATTGCAGCAGAGTGAATCTACTCGTAGCCCAAATAGCTGTTTAAGTATCTGTGCTTTACCCTACACGATGAGTGTGCGGTGAAAGAGTTGAAGGAGAGGCAAAATGTGAAGAGGAAATACTTTTTTGGTCCCCACATTACACATAATCAACGAAGAAGCTGCCCTCTGGCAATTTATGACTTTAATACAACCGCTGCCAAAACACGTAGTCAAAAATGTTTGCACACAGTACAAAGTAAGTAAAAAGTAAAGTTTGTCTTCTTAGTCACCACTAAGCCTGGCAGCAGATGATACCTGCTTGCAGCTCTGCATATTTCTGGAAAGCACAACTGAAAACTATTAGCCAGCAAGTGCTTATGTACAATGTAATATATTAAAAGTGGAAGGGAAGACAATGAGGAAAGCGTTAGGAAAGCTCCCATTAATGCCAATGTTACGTCAGATTTTCTGTCCCTTCTTGTCTGATGCTATCATTGTTTTAACAGTACAATGACAGCAAATGTGACACTGGCCTATGGCGTGTTTCTTGTTATTTCTCAAAAACCAATGGATGACCGCTCAAATCCACTTGTGTTAAACCAGTTTTACTGCTGTCCTTCTCTTGCTCTTCCATCTGTCTCTTATCCTTCCCTCAGGGATGCAACCCAACCATGTTTCATTGTGATGTTGATTGATAGGAGGCCTTCAGGTGATGTAGGCTAGTGAAAGATAATGGAGAGGCGAAGAAGAGCATGTGCAATTGCTGCCAAGAGCTTGGCTATGCTTGTCCGAAACTTTATCTTTTAGTTTTTATTTTTTCATTTTTACAAACTTACTGAACCACCACTTAATCTGGTGCATCTATATGCCCTTCACTAAGACTTTAACAGTATTACAGTTTTACAGTATGTTTCTCAAGCCAATTGAGCTTCACAGAACAGTTACACGTTGGTCACAATGTGAATGGCTTTAATGGCAGCCAAAAACAAAGCAGTCTAATCTGGCTAATGGAATGTTTCTTTCTTAAGTGACATTTATTGCTTTGGTTGTGCACATTCTGATGTATAGCTGTGAACAGTTCTGTGCAGCTTGTTTGTAATGCTCAATGCAGCAATCCCAACAAAACTAAAACAGATGCTGTTTGTCTATGAAGAATATGTCAGCCGGGTCATGCCTAAGTCAAATGTACCTGAACTTACTAACATTATATCTGGTAAGCTATCCATCAGTCTAATGCATATTTAGTATTAGAAGCTACACTGTAAGAAACCTACTGTGAAATTCACAGTAAATAACTGGCAGCAATTGACCAGTAACTTACTGTGAAAAAAAAGATCACAGTAAATAACTGCCAAAAGTTACTGCATGTTAAAAGTCTTGACACATTTTATAAATAGAAATAACTGCAGAGAGACATCAAACAATAAATGTAACGATTTATTCTTGACTAACTGTTAAACAGTAACAAGCCAAATGTTTTTCTTGTGCTTTAAAGTGTATAGCAAATACACTGAATTCTGTCTTCCATTACATTTACAATCATCGTCCATGTCTTCTAAAATGTGCATAAGTGACAAGCAGCTCTTAATATATTCAATATATTACAAACCATAAAACAATGGATGGATTAAAACAGAGGATTGCATATTTAAAAATAGTGGCAATAACAAGTCAACACAATAAATATAACGCCATTTCTTCTATCAAACCATATAGAGACATTCTGTGGTCAAAAAAGCACTGTTTGGCTAATACATTATCATTTCCCTTCCATAAAACACAGTATTTAAAACACTTTGAATACAAACAACCAAATGCATAAATGGCAATTCCTCTGAACCAAAGCCCACTCATACATTTTGGGACTGCTGGGGAAGGTAGTAAGGTGTCAATAAGATAAGTACTGTGACAGAACTGGCATATATTCTATAGGCAATAAATATACTACTTGAGGTAGACAGCTTAAAAAGTAACTCTGTGTCCTTTGACCATTGGCCCCAACTCTATACTACATATTAATTCCCATCAGGTTTTGAGTCTTTTTAAAGTTTATCCAGGAAAACACACAATATCCAAAAACAATAGGCCTAGGTGTTATATCTTACAAAAACCTTAATGCTAACTGCAAAAATTGTATACAATAAAGATTAATATACAGTGCATAGTTAACAATTCGTATACCTTATAAAATTTGGACCAAACATCTGCATCAGTTTTTTTTTTTTACTTTTTCACCTATGTAACTTTAAAACTTAACATCAACATCTCCAAAGACAAATCAACATGCACACAGAACACACCCTTTTCCATGTTTGAACAAAGGTGACTTGCTGATAGGAAAAAAAAAGTCTGTGGTTCCTTGCTTCTCGGGATTTTAGCGATTACATCACTGTTCAGTCTGTCATTTTCACAGTACTGTTCCACAGCAAAATGAAGAGCAGATGCCTGAAAGATAAACAATGAATAAGAAATGAAGTTGATAAAGTATGAGTAAGTATGAAGGACAGTCATTTTGGTGATATTTCTTAGACCTGTGGTAGATCAATTTGGAAATCTTGCATTCATGGAGTGGAGACTATTCTACACAAAAGAGGAAGGGGGACATACTTTTTGAAAGAAATGTAGCACTTTGTGTTGCAGATTATGAAGAACCATCTCTGTTTCTGATCATTTCAAAAGTTTTTTTGGTTACAGTCAACCCTCTCCAGTTAAAAAGGTGCTACTACTCTTAATGATACTGTTTATTGATTTGGTACTTTAATAAATCTGTTATCTGTTATATTTGTTACCTTTTTAGGAGAAAAAATTAAACATAACAATATATATATTTAGGAGGGGAAAACTGGAGATGAAGTACGACCTAGGCAGTTAAAAACTGTGCATTTCTCAGCCTGTTTGTCATGTACTTTCGGTGGATGTTTTTGCTAGTGTTCTCGCCTTTACATGCAAAAGATCTGTTGCCCTTGTGGCAACAAGCATTGTCTGCATTGATTCTGGAGAAGTACAAACAGACATTTGTACATTTGGCTCTCTCCTCCATCGCCACTCAGTGCACTGTGTCTGTGTGAGAGACAGGAAGTGGGAGCTATAGCCCTGACCCTTGCACATGACAGGTTTTCCGACGGAAAGACTCGGATCTCTCCGTAGGATTGGGAGTAGCAAAAATCCATCAAAGACAACTGTCCTAATTTCTTCAATACCGCTGGCAGTACTGAGATTATTGACACTTCGGTCTTTCATAACTTGGCCCCATGGTCCATTTAATACGGAGTTTTAGAACCCATCGCTACAGGTTATTCAACCATTTTATCCCTTGTAGCTGGTATTGTTTTTAAATTGTGAGTTTGTCTGCGTCATCGTGGCAAAATGTGGTCTTCGAGACACCTACAGTAGCAGAAACTACAACACTAAGGGTGCTCCGATCGGTTACCGATCATAATCGGCCGATAATAGCTTTAACTAGTTTGATCGGTGGCCGCTAAAAAGGCCGATAAGAAAAGCCGAGCAGATGACGCAATACTCGCCAGACAAATTTTCAACGGCAGCTAAAATGTTTCACTACGCTGTCTGAGCGGTTTTCAAAGCTAGCTAGCACCAAAGTCCTTCTCAGACAAGAAGGGATTAATGCGCCCACATAATCATTTACAATTAGAGTTGAGCAGCAATCAGACAAGTGGAGCAACACGCAGGAGCGATCATGTGAAACTGTCGCAGCTGTGCTCATCTCACACACACGCCACCCGCAACCGGAATTTAATAGACTCAGCGCATCAGGCAGAGAGAGACTGACAAAACAGAGGACTTTGGTGCGTTCCATTTGACATGGGAAGTCGGAATTTCCAAGTTCCCAGTTGGAACTTTCAACTGGAACGCCCCCTGAGGTCGGATTTCCGACTCGGAAAGTCGGGACAACCGCACTTCGTGATCCAAGATGGCTGTCGGGGTATCAACAGTTAGTGAAAACTGTAGTTTATACTGTTTATTAGCACTTATGTGTACTTGTGACTCATATAAATGTTCCTACACAAAGTGCTGTCCAGCTGCTGTCTGAGGACGTGTTGCTACAGTGTTTAGTGTGAGTAAATACCGCACAATGCGTTTTTTTAATCAACCGGCGTATCAATAGCTAACCTTGCTAGTAGTAAATAAACAGCTGGCCGAGCGAGGTTTTTTGACTTGTTAACTGGAACGCCGTCAACTCGGGTGTGACGTCATTCCCAGCTCCGGCCTCCGACTTCCGAGGTAAATGGAACGCAGCATTTATAAAACGATGACACACACTCACATTTGGCTTTGTGAGTCGGTCTTATATGTCATCCAAAGCAAAAACACGATGCTTTAAGGAGTTTTAGTTTTGGTATTTTTATTAAAATATAAGTACTTTGTAAATAACACTTAACAGTTAGCCTAGCCTACTGTGCATGTCGCTGTATTTACTTTGCAGCAACTCCCAGTCTGTTTTCCGCCATCGTCTCTCGTACTCCCATGTTACTTTCAGTAACAGTTCCACTTTGTTGTCGGTCAATGCAAAAAAAAAGAAAAGAAGAAAAAAGCCTGGTGTGGTTCTTGGTCTGTATTAATTTCTTCTTTCGCTAAATCGTCTGCGACGGCGGAGTAGACCATCTGCTTCATGTTTACACTAGCACGCGCATGCCCAGTGTAGGCTACCTGAACGGCTCTAGATGTGTGTTTTCAGTCTTTCTAATATAGACAGAAATCAAATCTGATAAGCAGCTGAAACGCTGCTGTGGACGGAGAAGATCGTTTTCGTTATGAAACTGTAGCAGTGTGGATGTAGCCTCACATTACCCCACTCCTCTCTCTACTCCTCTCATGTCAACCCTCCCGTTTTCCCCGAGATTCTCCCGTATTTTTCCATTCTCACCCGGTATCCACCCGTTAAATGTTTCCCCGTAAATCTCCCGTATTTTTAACCTTTATGAAATCATATAAAAACCTTCTGGTCGTATTTAAAGTGTTTGCTATTCTCTCCTCTGGTAAAGTCGGTGGTAGCATGTAAGATATGTAGACTGTGCTTCCTGCACAAGGATTATAAAAGAAAACAATCCACTGAAATGATATAAGGCCTATAGCCTACTAATGGCAAACCATATGAAATTAGAATGAATATAGTAGCCTATGCAATATTAACAATTGACTGTATAATATGGAATTTACATTGTAGCCTATTTTTATTTATTTAAATTTTCCTTATTTTCAAATCTCACTGAAGGCAGTTATGACTCCCTTCTGTAGCCCTTCTCCCTCTCTCTGCTCCTCTCTCTCTCCTAAAGCCCACAGAACCTGTCTGAGCTTTCCAGAACAAAAAGCAGCTACAGAGTTTATCACTGACTCATGATGCCTGTGCTCCTTTATCTCCAAAATATTTTGGCTACAGCCTTTTTTGTTGCAGTTTTTATGGTTGTAGTAAATTTAAAAGATGCTGTTTGTTCTGTTTTTGTAGTTTATTCCACAGTAAAGCTATATTTGTTAAGCTATAAGATGTTCACAGTAACCAGGCAAAGGCTGCTATGGTTTAAGTCTCTAACACAGATTGAGCGGAATTTGTTGCCCATGTTTCCTGGCAATAAAATAAACAGTTGTCATTTCATGATACTTTATCATCTGTTAACTTTAACACTTAATACATTGTTTTTAGGACCAATTAAATATATATACAGTATACTGTATAATGCTACATGATAAATAAAAGGCTCTAAATAGACCCATTGATCGGTGATCGGTATTGCCCAAGGCAGCTTAACAAAGGGGGGTTTGCATACTAATGTAATATTGAATACCAACTATTCTTGTAACAAGAGACAATACTGTAATGGGAATATACTTGCTGTGATTCCTGTCAGCATGTCAACGCTCCAATCCTTGAGTACTCAGTGGTCATTACTACACACCATAAATTATACCTATGTTGTGCAGTTTATTCGTTTGTACGTACTGCTTGTAGGATTAAATACTGTCGACATATTGTCCCTTTAAGAGTGATTTTTTTCCCTCTTCTCTTGCTCAACTCCACCCAAATATTTTGCAAATTCCCACTTCACTGTCAAAGATTTATATAAAGACCATTTCTTCAGTGAAAAGTAGTTCCAATGAACACTGTGTTGTGGATAGATTATCTATAGTCTCAGGGACACAGTGAAAGAAGTTTGAAAAGATATTATTGAGACTAAAGTCTCAAAACTTGGACTAATACAAACCAAATATATCTTCATGGAAAAGTACCACTTGAGGAAAATCTTTCAAAGACACATTATTATCACATCCTCACCTCCATCTAGTTATTTGCCAATCAAACTCTGTGAAGTCCCTGATGATGCATAGGTTCATGTGTCATCTTCTGCCTCATAGTTCCTCCAGCTTTCCAGCTTCTGTGTACCTTGGCACTGCATTTGCTGGAGTCAATATTTATCCAGAGGAGGAACCTAGTAGAAGTGAAAATGCAAGTTAATATTTAGAATCACCTGACTGGTTTAACATGCCAAATGTGCTGAACAGAAGACGAACATGTGACATTTTGATAAGGTATGTTAGTATTGCTATCGATCTTAAACATTTCAACTCTGAGCAGAAAAGTGCCTGACCTCATTCGCGTTTTTTCCATTGTCCAATCAAATGAATGGAGAGACGGCTAGCGTGTCCCGAGTGCCGAGACGGCGGGAAAACAGAGCCTGTTGCCTGAGCCGCCACGAGGGATGGGTACCTCGGTCTCTTTCGGGGGGGGGGCTAAACATCTTAGCTACAATATAAACCTGTTTACAGTCTACCTCAGTTATAAACAAAGAACAAATCTGTATGATATATTACGGCATTTATTAAGTTCAACTTACCGGAATATTAATGGCAGGAGTGGTTGCCAGAATTTCAAAAAATGAGCTGCATACAATATATCAGGCCATAAAGTTGGTGGCTACAAATTTTACAGTCAACCACTTAAATTAACGTAAATTGCAAAAAGGACATAATTAACAAAGCCCACTGCAAACCAATGTACAGACTATCATTAATAACCTTTAAGAAACAGTTTTTGCATGTACACATCCTCTGAAAAACAGATTGAACAGATTCAATAACTCCAGTATACTCACAAAGCAGTGATGAGATCTTGAAAAAACGTGTCCATACACAGTATATTTGAAATTAGCCACTTGACCCAGGTTGATCAAGAGTAATAAGTCACTGCGTCCAGAGATGAATGAACAGGGCGCTCAACATGGGACTGAGTCTCACAAAGAATTGATGTTCAGGAAACTTGAACTTCAAAGTGTACTGTCACCACTCACATGTTGTCCATCATATGTTGATGGTGAACTGGCATGATCCTCCCTGCACCAAAAACAGAAACAAAGCAAAAGTTAGATTGGTGCAGTAGTTGAGGATGATGCCTACACAGAGAAACACAGGAGAAATACCTAAAAAAACATATCCAAAATGAATCAGGAATAACTCCTCAACCATTTGGCCTAGATACATAATATCTCCTTTGAAAGGTCAGAAGGTAAGGAATATAAATCCATTGTAAATTAAGATATATTTATTTGACCATTACAGACTACATGGAAATGCAATAAAGAAAAATATGATATTTTCATCCTCGCCCGGTAAAACCATCATCCAACTCATTATAATGCAACTGAATATCTTCTAATACACCTGGAAAGCAACTGTAACTGTATTTATTTTTTTGATGAAAATAAACAAAAAACAGTTATCATACAATCTTTTTTAAATATACCGGGCGAATGTCCAATATTTACTGTTTAAATGTTGACTTTTATTGGGAGTTATCTTTAAAACACTATTTCTGTCCATACAACCACGTTGAAAATAACTTCACATTGAAATATTGATAAAAACAGTGAATATTCATCAACATTCATGTCACCAAAAGCACTCCCATGCTTTACAGGCGTGTAACTTGAGAATGGAACATCACACAGTGATGGGGGGTTATCAATCGATCTGGATTGAGCAGACATTCATTTGATACCCTGGATGTCTATGTAGCTACTACGAGTCGGCTACCGGAGTGCCAGAAAAAGACCGTGTGTTCCAAAGCAGCACTTCTCCTCTCTGCAGAAAAAGGTGAGAGAAGGCAGGCAGCTCCCAGGTATTGCGCAATAATCAAGATGTTGTTCTGTGATATTTTTAGCAACAAATCAGCTGATTTTTGGACTGGAAATGGCGAAAATGGCAAAAGTAAGTCAGCGGTTGTAAAAAAAATTGCTTGCTGCCCCCGCTTCCGGGGGTGTCTGTGTCGATGAAAGGTAACAGCACTCTGGAATATAGTTTTGCAGGTGAGTTTCATAATTTGTGAGTAGGGCTGAAACGATTCATTGATAAAATCGATAAAATTGATTAATATAATGCATCATCGCAAATTCTTTGCATTGATGCTTTGTTTAATCCACTTAGCTATACAGCACAGTGTTTCGCACGGACATTTATTACTGTGGCACATCGCGCTTATGCTGTGAACACGACTTGATTATAATAGCACTGTTTGCAAAGTGAAAGAAGAGAGAGAAAATAGCAAGGGACAAAGAATAAAGTGTCCAAAGTATGGGATTATTTCAAGCTAAAGAAAATAACAACTCTGTGATGTTACAGTCCGTCCATCGTAACACGAAAATGATGTTGCCTCGACAACAGCACGACGGCACCTTATCAAAAAGCAACCGGTGTTCTACCAGCGGACCACAGACAAGGTAACTTAAGCATTTAACTGAAATCATGATTGATTGTAGAGTTGAAGCCAAAGTAAGCCGCAGTCCTCAGCTGAAAATGTGTCTATGTGCGTTTGTTGTTCTCCTTTTTGGGCCATGAGTTGTAACTTCACAGCCAGGTGTTAACTGGGCGCCGGGGAGCTGCACCTTTTTACTCACCCAGTGTGCGAACTATACCACGGCTTTCAGGAGAGCTCACTTTTTTTATAGCTTAGTACTGAAACGCATTCTGTCTACCTGTTACCCAGATACTAATCATAAAAGTGATCTGCAAAACAATCTTCCAGAGTGCCGGATTGTATGAAGCTGTTGGCTTGGACTGGGGACATGAGGAAGATCAACTGAGGGAAGTTTGAGATATGCTTGCAACTACTGATCGTTTTCAACACTTAATTTTACCATGGCTAATAAAAACTGGAACTTTGAGCAGGTGTGTTCTGCTTGAAGACTTACAAGTTGTCAACCAGGTGTTCACTGTCGACTGGCGTCATCCTCTCTGCAGCCAGAAAAAAACGACAAGAAATCATTAATAGAGGTTTAAACAAAACAAAATTCATACAATTGTATACAAAGAGTAGATTATGCACATTTAAAGCAGTAACTAAACAGCAGCCCGACAGTAACTGTAGCAGGTCAGATACATTTTCCCTCCAGTGAAAAAAATAAATAAAATAAAAGCCTGCTTGCAACCGGCTCCAAACCACTTGAATAAACAACGTGGTTTACAATGAAGCAGGTATCGTTAACCCCGTATGTCTTAACTACTTTGCCACAGAACATTTCCTCCGGGGGTTTAAAGTTAACTTGATGTTACCATTAAATTACAAGCTAGCACTTTTTTTGCAAGAGCAACACAAAACAGCAGAAAGGAGAGCGTTAAAACTGTTTGAAAAATGTAACATTGACTGGCGACACGGTCGACCGTTAATGTTTTACCTAACGTGACCCAGCAAACATTAACATAACGTTATTCCAAACCCTATCAACCCTTCAAGAAAGCTTTTACTTGACACTGTAAGAAATTCTGTACAACTTACCTCAAGAAGGAATGTTTCCTCTCCAGGATCCAGAGTCCGGACATCGCGCTTCTATTTCAAAATGTAACACAATCGCAATGGATGCTGGGTGCGCAGACAGGGCGCAACTGCTAATGTATCTCTCTCTCTCTCTCTCTCTCTCTGTCGCTGCAGTTAGCTACTCTGTACCTTTTTTATACAGTCTATAATTACTCTGAAATAATTTAAATAAACGTAATAGATATTGAGGTGTTGGTGGAGCACTCACAGTGATATGAAAAATAATTACTTTCAAGTTTGTTTCCAGCATAGTAACTTTGATACTATTAAAAGTACACAGTGAATATGATGTTTGTCATTTAAAAGTTAAGTGTGTTGAAGTTAAGAAAGTTGCAGTCAATCATAAAACTGTTGAAAAATAGGTAATTAGAAAGACCACAAACCCAAAAGTCACATAGCCTATTTACCATTATTTACAGACACTTTAACATTATATGTTTTACCTTTAAATTAAACATTATTGAACAAACAAACAGGCCTACCATATTTTTAACATATAAACTCTGTAGGAATGAAGGTCCGTTTGCTGAATGTTATAAGGTTCTATAATGTAAGTTTAAATGTACACATGAGTAAAATCTGTAATTTAGAAAGAATAATAAGCCTACCATTAATTTTAGGTAATTACTTGCTTGTAACATTATTGTATTTTCCCATTCATTTTATCAAATGGTTACATTTCCAAAGTAAAAATGTGTGTTTTCTACATATTATGACAGGAACAATTCTTGATTGAGAGTAATTCACTATCTACTATGATGAAATATTATTTTGAATTGTATGGTCTTTTACTGTTGCTGTTCCTATTCCACTCCATGACCATTTTCTGGATATTTTCATTTGTAAACCTTGTAATATAATACAGATGTATGGCCATACCGGAACATTCGGTTAATGTCCCAAATGTATCTTTGTAACATTGCTATGTGACCATAAAATAACCAACATGGAATGTCCCCCTAAAGTCATATGACGAACGTTATAATATGACCAACTTAGACCCATATGAGAACGTTCTGATTAAGTTAGTAACAAAACGTTCTCATATGGTCAACAGAGAACCATATGGGAACATCCTGATTATGTCCCCTTTGTAACGTTGCTATTTGACCATAAAATAACCAATATGGAATGTCCCCCTAAAGTCATATGAGGAACGTTATAATATGACCAACTTAGACATATATGAGAACGTTCTGATTAAGTTAGTAACAAAACATTCTCATATGGCCAACAGAGGACCACATGGGTATATTCTTATTAGGACCTCTTTCTAACATTTCTATGTGACCATAAAATAACCAATATGGAACGTTCCCCTGAAGTCACATAAAGAACGTCATTATATGACCAACTTAGACCCATATGAGAACATTCTGATTACGTCCTCTTTGTAACGTTATTGTGTGACCATAATATATATATATATATATATATATCATATAAGGAACGTTGAACTGCAGCACTTTCATTACCAAAAGAGGATGTTTCAGAAACATCCCTAATGTTCTGTAAAGGTTCGAAATGTTCGTCACCTTTAGAGAATTTTTAAAGAACGTTACCCATGATCACGGGAACGTCACCTTCTACCTGGGTTGCTGCTCCACTCCTCCTTCACGTTGCAAAAATGGCCTTGTTGTGAAAAATACTCTTCCTCCAACA
This sequence comes from Micropterus dolomieu, assembly GCF_021292245.1. Taxonomy (NCBI): domain Eukaryota; kingdom Metazoa; phylum Chordata; class Actinopteri; order Centrarchiformes; family Centrarchidae; genus Micropterus; species Micropterus dolomieu. The sequence continues at coordinate 17,643,444 of NC_060153.1, forward strand.
ATATTTCTCTCTGGATCTCGACTGTTGCACCACCATAAAATCACTGCGTTGCACAGCTCTGAATTTGAAAGCCGCCCAAGAAGACCGCGTTCACAACCATAGCATCAACCACAGCTTTCCACCTGTGAACTAACACATCGCACAATCACACAGTGATACGCAAGTGAACCCTATGCACACTGACACAAACAGTCCTTTCAATGACATGAAATGGAAGCAGTGAGCTTTCAAAGCATGTTCAAACCGCCACGTTAAGATCGCTTAAATGCTGAAGTGAAGAACTTTGTGGCCTAAACAAATTGTAACGATGGTCACCTTCTTCTACATTTTTCTGTATTTCTGGAAGACTGGATGCCTTTCTGAAAAATTGCTGCCCCCCACAGGTCTACTGCTGTCACAGGCTGGTTACCGGTGGGATTCAGCAGGAAAATGAGAGAAATGTTCGCCATGTTTTTTGTTCTCACGCAGGATACTTGAGAGAGTCAAGTGAATTGGACGCCAAACGTGAAAAGAGAAGAGAGAAGAATAGGCAAAAAATATATTTTTTTTTTAAATGCAACAACCACACACTTTTAGAGCTGTCATTGTAAACGTACGTTTTGCAATGTGGACCAGTGTAGCTGAGATACATTTTAATGTGAGACTGTGTTTGTAGGCTACCCAGGCTTGATAATGCTGCATAAACTCATATTAATCATAAAATAATGAGAAAAAAATTAAAATCAGCCAAATTGATTTAATCCTAAAAGAAATAAAAATAGATTTAATTCAAAAGTATCCTTTGTTTGATTTGCACTATATATCTGTATTAATAGATTTGGATTGCCACTTACTTTAAACACAACCATTTTACAGATACAAATAATTATATAAATACTTTACATATAAATAAATAATAGATCTAGCCACAAACAGAAATAAGTGGGGTCTGATGACATTATTTGAGACAAAGATCTATATATCGAAAAATATTTAGACCACAAAAGTCAACGTGTAGTAAAAAAGCATTTGCACTGGGGAGGCTGTGGCTCAGGAGATAAAGCAGGTTACCTGTTAATTGGAAGGTCGGCAGTTTGATCCCTGGCTCCTCCAGGCTGCATGTCGAAGTGTTCTTGGGCAAGATGCTGAACCCCGAATTGCCCCTGGCAGCTGTTCCGCCAGTGTATGAATGTGTGTGAATGTTACTTTCTGTTTGAGCACTTAGGATCAGTGTATAAATGTGCGTGAATGGTGTAGTGTAAAAGCGCTTTGAGTGGTCGAAAAGACTAGAAAGGCGCTATACAAATACAGAGCATTTACTTTTCCCTCTGTACTGTTCTGAGGAGCATATCTATGATTTTTTGTTTTTGCATGACACTGTCATTTACTGTGATTATCTATGGTGTTAAATTGACAACTGTGATTTTCACAGCACTCTGTTGGTTAATGTGACTATCTACAGTACAACAATCATTACTGTGATTATCCACAGTACAATGTTGGTTACTGTGATTATCTACAGCACAGTGATCATTACTGTGATTTTCACAGCACACTGTTGGTTACTGTGATTATCTACAGTACAACAATCATTACTGTGATTATCTACAGTACAATGTTGGTTACTGTGATTATCTACAGTATATTGTTGGTTACTGTGATTATGTAGGGTAGCAACCTGATTACTGTGATTTTCTCTTTGATTACACAATATGTTACTGTGTATTAGTATACTGTAACTAACTGTGCACAAACACAGTAAATTACTGTGGATTTCACAGGCCTTTTTTTTTACAGTGTATGGTTAGCAGAAAATAGGTGAAAATGAATAATGTTTACATTAGTTTTTTCACTTACTTCACCTGCTGTTTAATTTAGCTTGTCAAACATTGATTCCAGTTCAGAACAACATAAGCCTAGTCTGGAACAAGTTGCATCCAAATCACTGACCTGCAGTTTTAATTAAAGACATTTTTCATTCGATCTGAGAGGTTCTTCAGTCCTACCCGGTGATGGGAGTAGTGCTGCTTTTTAAGACTTGTTCATGTCATATCTGAGTAACCATAATTACCTTTTTTCCAATTTGTAAATTGCATTCTGGCCCATCCAAGTTATAATTAAGATTAGGAAACTGAGTTTGATAAATTCCACTTGGCACTTAATAATATGGTAATGAAATGAAACTGCTATAACTGGAATTAATATTATACTAGTGGTAAGCTATATAGTATACTAATATATGAAATTATAATCAATATAGTTAATATATTAACATTATACTTACAGTATATTAATACATTTTCATTCATTACATCCTTTTGAAAAAAAAAACGCTCTAAATGGTGGTTGAGTTAGTCTCTAATTTGTTAATGCTAAGTGATAACTCGTCAATAATCATAACCATTTATGCAAAACGAGTTCAACATTTGAAAGTTTTGCTGTAGCATGTCAATCTTTTGTCCCGCTCATCCAGGCTGTGATCGATTGGTTGACAAAAAAGGCAAAATCAGCCAGTGTCTGTTGGTCAAGGTAATTAAATTTAACTAAAATCATGGATCCATCGTCAATCGCTTATCCTGCGCACAGGGTCGCGGGGGGCTGGAGCCAATCCCAGCTGACATTGGGCGAAAGGCGGGGTACACCCTGGACAGGTCGCCAGTCCATCGCAGGTCTAAAATCCACCCCAAACAGTTCTTTCTTCACCCACATATTTCCAGGAAATTTCTCTGAGACTAACACATTTGTTAACACACTGTAGCCAAATATTCATTCTCAGCCACACAGAACAGTAAAAAGGTCATGTCACACATATTTCCCGTCTAAATTCTTAGATACCCCCATCTAGCACATACACACTCACACCCACTAAACCCATCCTCTGCTGCCTCTGTGTGAACCACAACGCCCTGTCACACTAACACACATTGACGTGGTTGTGGTGAAAGGAGCCCCTGCAGCTGTGTGTCTGTCTGCACAGAGCAGCAGAGCTGTGCTGAAGTAGTGAAAGTCAACAGAGAAATGCTTTCTGAGAGACAGCAACTTCAGTAGGTGGCGGAAATTGTAATAAGGGCCACGGCTTGTGTCTGTCAAGCTTGTCAGGATGGTGCACGAGGATAAGTGTGTTTGTGTGTTCTCATATATGACACGTGTGTGTGTTAGAAATCAAAAGGGAGGTCAACACTTGTAAATGTCACCATTTACTTCAGAAGATAAACACTTTGTTCATCTGTAATTACAAAAAGAATAACGCTGTCTGATGAAGAAACCCATTGATTTGTATTTGAAATTGTGGTTTGAAACAACCATGGCTATCACCCCATTTCATCACAGTTTCATCAAAAAACAAACACACCCACACATGCAGACGCTATGTACTTGTCAACAGATTAGCCTTTCATTCTTCGTATGTGTATATATCCAATTTGGTCTCTCTTCAAATATTGTTTTTTATTTGTCCGTCTCAAGTGCTTGGTGTGGGTGTGTGTTTGCATGTGTGTCTGCAAGCTCAGTGATGCCAGTTTTTCATCCTCTGTCATCATCATAAAATAAACTATGATAACTCAAGATGACAGCAAGATAAATGGTGAAAACTAATGAATGGGATAGAGAATGAAATATAATGGGCAAGGGGTGGAAAAAAGAGTGAGTGAAAGATCTTGTCCACTTTGAATGTGACATTGTCAAAACAAAAAGTGCAAATCGAATAAAACAACAGCTTACAGGCGCTCTATAAGCGAGTGCAGTTTAGGAAAGGAGGGGGAAGAGGATGACTGATGGTTGAATTGAAGCTGAACTATTGAGACACCAAGAGTTGGATTACCGCCATACAGGATTCTTTCTTCATCCCCTTCTCGATCACTTTGAAATAGAGGAATGCTCAAAAGAGGAGTGACAGAAACTGTCAGCATTAATAGGCAGTGAAGCTGTCTCCCCGTCTTTGTGTCTTTTAATATCCTCTCATCTATCCCATCTGCCTTCATGAAATCCAATTTGCCTTGACATTGCTGAATGAATGGTGAGAAAATGTCAAAACCAGATGAACAATAAATATTTGAAAAGCTGAATCAAGAGCGGGAATTAAAATAGAGCAAAGTGGGGGGTTTTCACCATCGCCAGCTGGTTCTATTCTATTATTTTCTATTATATTCTGTAGGGTTCAAAATAGCTTATTGATCACCCCATCATTTGCGGCCTTACTTATTAAATTGTCTTTTAGATCATTGGTATTCATTGTGTTTATTTTATTGCCAGCATAATATTTCACTTCCTTCATGCTTCATTTGCTGCATTTTCATTTGCCAAAACCCTACTCCAACCGTATATTTCCATTCCCATTGTGCAGCTAAAAAAAACCCATCCCACTCTTTTCAGTCCTGCCGTTCTTTAGCTAATGAACAGTAGAGCCCCTGCACCATAATAATTAAACTGCATGTAATTTGTAGTAATTGAATGTGGGTGTGAAAATGAGGAGAGGAGATGTACTGGAGATTGGAGTGGTAGCGGGGCATTAAGCACCTGTCTGTCTGTCTGTGCGTCAGCCCACTGAGGGATGAGAGAGGGGTCTTAGTGGTGATTGTGTTGTTCCCTTTACTGCAGAGCAGAGGGAGGGTGAAGAATTAGTTGAAGGAGGAAGAATAGGAGCTGAGCAGGACGACAAGAGAAAAGCACAAGGTTGAGAGAGAGGAAGGAAGAGGGTTTAGGGACACGTGAGGGGTGAAAATGAAGCTGGGGAGAAGTGAGGAGGATGAGGGTGGGGAGATATGGCGTATGCACAGGTTAACATGCATCTTGTGTGAATTAATTTGTACGCGCGCGTGTGTGTGTGTGTATCAGCTGTAGATTAGGATTGTACAGCCTCTAAGTCTCTCTTTAACCTGAGGAGCCAAGACAGACTGCGATGATGTGATGATGATCTAATCTCGGGACGAATCCCAGAGCTGGTGGGTAATGGGAAACAACAGCCAGGACACCAAGACAGCACCCGCTGTGATTTTACTGGGATGCCACTGTATTTTCTGAGTCACAGCTGGAAGCCCTGCATTCAAATTATATTCAGTGGGATGGAATATCTCAAACAAAACATTTATGAGCCCACAGAGTTAGTAACCACTGATAAAACATCTCCATAATGTATCATGTGACATCATCAATTCAAGTCTTGCTTCCCCTATTTCCAAAGAAATTTTTATACATTGACTTTAGAGTGTGAAATAAATAACAGTTCTTGTTTTGGGGTGTTTATTCCTCTTTAAATAACTTTCAATCTGCTCTGTCAATCTGTGTGTGTGTGTCTGTGTGTGCGCGCGCGCTCCTGTGAAAACGTGACATGGGTTTCAGGTTAATTTAGCTGTGGCAACTCCTATCCAGCAGGCCCTTCTGACGGCATTCATCAAACCACAAATGGTTTTTCTTCTCATGAATATGCAAACACCCCCACAGCCAATCAAAATACCATCCTGCTCTGGCACACATAATACCCCATGCACACAGATGTGTATGTGTATGTTTGTGTGCACTCACATACGAGTAAGTCACTCTTTGTGTGTTGTGTGCAGCTGCAGCCTTGCTTAAAGAGACATATAGACACACTTGCATGGTGTTGCACCTACCTGCCACACACACACACAAATGATAGGTGGTCTCACCGTAGGAAGGATTATAGTTCAGAGCTGTCTCACAAACCCACAACATATAAAATGGTAGAGAGTTTGCTTCAAGACAGTTTCATTTTCAAAGACGGAGCTCAATCGCGCTTGATATGTGGAGACAGTGAAACGTTTTCAAAGTGCCATAACTCCGCTGCAGGTGAATACTTATTCCTCACTTCTTTCAGCTGTGTTTTTCCCAATCGGATTTCATCATTTTCAAAATGCTATTTTTATGGCATCATATCGTGTTTGATTTGTAGTTCTAGACTGTCAGTATTAGTTGTTCAATACACTCGGGCTTTGCTAATACAAATCTAAACACCTCTGTCATACACTGAATTAGAACACACACATGTAACAGCGTGGTGGGTTTTTTTATTGCCATAATTTGTTCAGTGTAATTCAGTTAAATTCAATTCAATTCAAGCAGTGGGAAAAAAAAAAACTTTCACCCTGCTATAGAGTGCCCTCTCTATGACCTCTGTCCTTTTTACAAAGATAAACAAACACACTTTCTCACACAGGCTGCCAAATCACTTCAGGGCACAATCACACAGCTTTAATGTGAGGAACCCCACTGCTTTAAACTCTCTCTTTTTTTTTTTAGCATTCAACTGTAATAGAGGAATCCCTTATGTATTCTAACCTGTACACAATGTATGCCTTAGTCATAGAGATATAAACACACCCTGCCGGTGCTGCACCCTACTGTGCTGGGATATGAAAAGTAAATTTTTATAGTGCAACTGACACAGACAAATGCTGTTCCCAGCCCGGGTGAAATATTTTTGAAGTGACATAAAAGGATTTGATGGAGGGAAGTCATAGCTTTTTTGTATTGTGTGACCCTTTCTGTCATTTCCATTACCATAAAGTCAAGCAGACGGATACGCTGTGGCTATTTCATGGACTCATTTTATAAGCACGTACACACAGACACATAGAGTGACTTATTATATTAGTTTTAGTATTCTCTATGGATTCTTAGTGAAGCTGCATTTGGCTGGCGATTTCATTTCACTAATGTTTATTGTTCCCACTGTCAAGATTCTGCTGCTCAGATGCTGAAATTGGATGAGGGAAAACGGCCAACATTCTGTGTAGGCTACAGTACATGCACACACATATACACACACACATACAGTACACATACACGAAAAGTCTCCCTCTCAGTTTTCAGTAGTCTGTTTAGAGACGCTAACAAGGATTCTGTTCACGCTTCATGCGTTTCAGTCCTCAGGAGAAATATAATGTGCCGTGACACTAAATATTCAGTCCAATATGGTGGCCAAAGCAGGACACTGTGTGTGTGTGTGGGTGTGTGTGTGTGTGTGTGTGTGTGTTGATTTATTCCACCCCTTGCCAGTCGGGGGAAACCAAACATGGCATGAAATAATATGCCAGCAGTGTGGCTCTGCTAGCTCACTGCTTTCACTCTCATTGAATCTTAAGGCTGCATTTATCTTACACAAATACAAACAGGTAGTTTACTGAGTAAAGCAGCTCTGCGCTAGATCCTTGACTGAAGGCCCAAAAACAACTTTTGTTTGATCTCTTGAGATAAGTTATTCCTTCATGCATAGTAAATAACTTGCAGCGCAAGTCTAATTAAAGTAAATATTTGGTAAATATTAAAGTTTATTATTTGGTGCCAGTTTGGAAGTCTGCACTTTTCTACCCATTTTTTAATCTTCCATGTTATAATTTTCTTGGGATCAAAGGTGGCATTTCAGCATAATTGGAACTCCAGGGCAGTGACACACCAATCAACTTTACCCAAATAAACGCATGCATTGATCAAGATGAGCAAGTTCAACACAAAGCCCTTATTAACACAAAACTGGTACACAATGCATTATAATTGGCACAACTCACAAACACGGCTGACTACAGCACTAGTACAGTCTGTGTCATAATGCCTTTGGCTAGATTGTTTCTTCAGATGTACTAAATTTGGTATTTTATTCCTTAAGGCCACCATCACTATTATAAGCTCATTGAACTCTTGACCTTAAATTTGCTTTCAGCAGGCACCGTAGTGTGTTTTAGTACAAGTGAAACATACCTTGCAAAATGCCTTTTTAGCATAATAATAATAATAATAACACACACACATACAGACAACTAAAAAACTTTAATTTTGTGTACATTACAAAAATAAATTCCTGTACATTAGAAGGTATAGCAGCAAGTATCACAACTTGATCAAAACACCTTCAAATAAGATAAAATCAGTAAAATGATGACATATGATCAGTATTACTGAAAAGTACACTATACACATCCCATCATCAATGTTACCCATGGGGGTCCCTCATGTGGTTCGGACACTGGGCACAGCTCAGATGACCTCACAGCAAGCCATCCCACTCCTGACACCATATGCGGCCAAAGGCGAGAGCGGTCACCCTACCCATATTCAAACACAGGTCTACAGGGTACCAAACATGCAACTTTGAAAGCAAAGGCAAAGAGCCAGGCTCGTTGGTATGGCAGTCCAAGCGCTTACTCAACTGTAGTGAAGGTACTCACAAGCATACAGTACAAATGGTGGATCCAAACTGATACTGAAAAATGTCACAATCCTTATCCTTGGAGTGGAGGGTCGGTTATCTTTGAGTAGGACTCGTTGCATTTTCTGCGACTGCAGACATTATGGGATTTGGAAACTGCTTTATCACACACCATCTGTGGAAGGGAAAAGGAAATATTTTGTCTATATCAAAGCAATATTACCTCTAATGAACTAACAACCATTGTCTGATTTTTTATTTTGTTTAAAGTTGCTGAAACACAATATGACATCATGTCTAATTATTCTGATAATGCTAATCGTTTAGGTTCAGGTGAAATGGTTTTCCACAAGGGAGTGGTGGAAAAGAGTTAATGCTCAGTTCTTCCATTACAACAGGATCAAAAACATTACATAAACACTACTGTACATTCAGCCGAGGAGCTGTATATGATGAAATGTTATTAAACAGGTACAACAAATAACACAAACATTCAGACCTGCTTAACAACTGTGCTGTCTACATGTCATTTTACATTACACAGCAGGCAATTTGTAGTAGAAGTACAAAAGTAGCCAATTACTTAATGTATAACAATATTTTAAATATACTTATTTTTTCACAAGAATATTTGTTTCTTTAGTCTGACCCTGTTGACATGCAGTGAGAGCAAAAACAGTGATCGTGTGCAGGAGCCAGACATACCTATGAGCACATTGAGCTTGTCAGTGTCTGGCTGGTCCTTTGAGGTTTTTGTGGCCTCTAAGCAATCTGAGTGAGGCAACGATACCAGGATGCTCTAAAAGAAAAGAAATGCAGTTGCAAATGACATATAATAAATATTCAGTTAGGCCAGTACTTCCACCTAGTTTAGTTCTTCATTTGCTTATCATTATAAACACTGTAACTCTATTCTTATAGCAAAACTTTATTATTATTCTTTATTTAATTTTCTTGAGCTAAGGCAGGAAATTCCAACTCTGCAGCATTAAGTTGGTTAAAGTTGGCAAAGGGTAGGTTCAAAAGTTGAATACAGGATCTATGACCATACAAAACATCACATGCTATTAGATCATGTGGTCAGGCATTGCAGTACACAAAAACATTATTTCAAGCAACAATTCTCACATACCTGTGTCACTGTAATGATTACCCCCTCCATGGTTGCAGAGAAGAGAAATCTCTAAAAAGAAAAACAGTGTGCCTTTAAAAGATATCCACTTTTAAATAGTCTAATGCAGATGCTTAGCTGATGATTCATAGTAGCTTCAGCTAAACTTTAGAATGAATTTATACAAAAATGACAACTGTGGTGATGTCTTTACAGACTATATGGGCAGGAATAATGATTACAGTGACCAAGAACTTACTGTAAACATGTACATGTGAGTATTAAGGTAGACTATACAAATGTGAACCTATTCTTTAGCACACAGACAGCAACATATTAGTAGCATTTATTACTCTAATAGAGACCTCAATGGTCATTTTATCAGTGCAAAAGCAGAATTGAGGGCTCATACACACGCATGCACAGGCCTACCTTTTTAAAATCTCATGCATCAAATTCCAGCAACAGTGTTACTGAGACTGTATATTACTGAAATTTTAGTAACATTAAAAACTGCCTTACAGCAAAAAGCAGTACATTACTCTAACGTTAATGACGTAACGATTATGAAGCTATTAAAATGCTAACTAACGTTAGCTAATAAATATATAAATCCACGTGCTAGAATAATGCACACCAGCGCTATCCACCAAGGAAAATATTTTCAAACCCAGAGTGAGCTCAACTTTAGTTAACTTACACAATTGTGTTATCTTGCTAACAATAATAACAATAAACTTTGAGGATTTTTCCAGCAGTATCTGCATCTGTCCTCTCCTGCTCTCACACCTCTTTAGCTCTTTTCACATTTAACTTCTGCAGGGAGCTGACCGGATATTCTTCTCTTCTGTGTTCTTTTCTTATTATGTCTGTGGTGTCCACCTTCACCAAGTCCGAGTCAAAACAAAGGAAACCTGAGAAACAAAATGATTTCTGGCCAAAAATAGCTTCCCTCTCAAGCACACGTTAACTTCCGTGAAGCAGACTTTCATGCTGTGTGATTGGGTCATCAATTTGAAAACCTTGATTCTGATTGGTCAAATTGAAAACACTGCGCTAGTGGCCTGGGTGCGAGGGCACACTTCGCCCCTGTGTACACATGTGTGTTTACAAATGATGTGATTTAAAGTATGCTTATTACTATATGTTGTTGTTCTTTGTTTGTTAAGTTAACAACATGTGCTGCTTCCTTCTTGGCCAGGTTACCCTTATGAAAGAGGTCTCTGATCTCAACTAGCTATTTACCTGATTTGAAAAAAATAAAAGAAAGAAAAGAAATTAAAAAAAATATAAGAAATAATATGCTTTTGAAAAATATATTAAAAATCATACTTCTAGAAATCAGGCTGAAACATGTGGTAATTACATAAATAATTACAATATTTTGCCTACACAATGAAGCATATTTGGCATAAATATATTTTTAACCCACTAGAAGTGTAATTGTTTAACAATGTACTTCCACAAAATACACCTAAATAGTATTTACTAAGAGTTAAATAAATATATTAATAATTAGACTAAAATGTTGTGAAAAATATGCTTTTATTTAAGCATATTTATGTTTGATTAAGTATATATTTATTACCAATTTATTCAAAGTATACTTTTGAGAAGTATGTTAAAGCTCAGGAGACTATATCTTTAATATAGTAAGCATGTTAGCAGTATGTACTATAAGCATACTATGTGAATTACTTGTACATTTTCAGTGCCTTTAAGAGCACTTCTTTTTGATCTGGGTTGTCTTGTTCTTTGTTCATCTTCCTCTTGTTGCTTCTTTTCTTTCACATTTTGATTTCTGCTATCAGTGTTTTCCAGGCGCTATTTAGTCTCTAATGCCAGTGTCACACACAGTTTCCTGTTTTTGACTCCACTGTCCTTTGAACGAGTCAAACCATCTCCATCTCTGCAGTAACGTTGCTGCTGATTATCTTCTTTCCACTTCTGTCCATTACATACAGTATATGTGATCACAGTGTTCTTCACTCACAAATACATTACACCAGTGAGATCTGGACGAGGTTTCGTCAGATGAAAGCAGGTAAGGGCAGTCATTTTCTGTGGTATAATGGTATAATTTAAGCAAGTGATCGGAATATTGTCATTTCTCCTTTTTAAATTGGTAGTTGGTCACCACTGGTCAAACACATTAAAAAGATTTTCAGTGTGTCTTTCATCAAGGTGCACAATGAAATCGCATCAAGGATCAGCTTTTAAAGACAGACCTCATTTGTTACAGCTAGCAATTTGCCATCCACGGGTGGGCAGCATCTGTGACTAAATTTTGACACACAGATTCGTGAAGAAAAAGACACACAGAGAGCAATTAGCCCCCTGACTTGATATGACATTTGACACATTAAACCACAGGAACATATGAAAGCTCTATTAACTTGCTGAATCTCGTAAACCTTCAGACTTTTTTTTGAATCATTCCCATTTGCTCCCTTCGCAGCACTGCTGAACTTCACAGCTGTTTGAGGCTGTTATCTGTATTGTAATAGTACTTTGGTGTTTTTTTAAAATTAATTTTATATCTCCATATAGTTGATTAACAGCCAACAACAAAGGGAATCACCCATATTAAACCATAATTCAAAGTACCAAATTTAGGATGAACTTAGCAGGCTGAATCAGCTCAAAAAGTGTGTGTAGGTTGGTCTGCAAGCTTTTTAAGCTTGTTATATGTGGGCGAAACACTGAACATTAGATATTCCTGTATTTTCCTTCAGTTTGCTTGACTCTTAATATAGATGCTATCCATTATCAGCCAATCACAAAGATGTCACCAGAGCGACCCACCGGCACACTCTGTCATAGTGATCCATCAAAGGCAAAGGACATGACACTGTCAGTCTGAGACGAATACTTCTGTCGCCGAGGAGATAAGTCACTGAACTTAGGATTCCTTCAGCTGTTGGTAGAGATCGAGGCAGACAATGACCTTGCACCAGAGCTGTTAGGCACTGCAGCCCATTGGCTGTAATTGCCTGTCAAGCAGCAGACATGTGGTTTGATAGAGTGGTTGGACAGAGTAATCCAGGTGTTTGCAGTGTCAATATGGGCCCTGCCAAGGCCTGTGATAGGAGGCCAGAAGAATACACTGTGACGTGTGTGTCCCTCTTGTCCCAATTTGAATCTTATTAGGCTGTTTAGTGCATTATGTGTCAGCATTTCCCACATATAGATATATTAACAGCTGCCCAGGTATATTTGGCGACCAATTTTAGCATGGTGCAGAGAAACAAAGAGAGAGTTGTTATCTATTGTGTTACACAGACAAGCGACAGTAAACAGTGAACTCAACAGTGCAGATGTCATTCAGTAACACATTGGTTGCGATCGTTTCGATAGGCTACATCATTAATAAGCTTCCTTCAAATGCAGCACAGCTGGTGCTGTGAAAACAGAATTGCAGGTTCTGTATAGGGCTGACCCCGAATAGTCAAAGAGTCGATGCTTCGATGACGGAGCCTGATTCGACTCTCAATCTCACAGTCGAAGCTTCGCAGCGAAACAAGGATCATGCCATTTTGGCGATATGGAACATTTACATAGAACCACCAGTTTTCTCCCAATAAGTTAATATACAGCTTATTACGATATACAATTCAACATATAATGATGTAAATAAACATGTTAAAAGAATAAAACTTTCAATAAATGTTTTCGAAGTGCGTGAATAAACCTAACCCTGGGTTGTCAGTGCACATGTATAAGCGTAGCGTGTATGCAGTGGCAGTGGAGGAACACTTGCTGAAGAGACGGAGACCTGGCTTCACTGGTGTTGTGTGGTGTTGTCCGAACCTTGCGGGACATGCGGATAATTTATCACCGTTGACGAACCAAACAAAAAATATTTTATCGTTTTTAAATAGCCGGCTACTTGAAATAGACCCACGAGGAACCGCGACGTGCATGCAGTTGTCGGCAGAAGTAATGCACGTAAAACTTTGCACAAGACCGACAGGTGAGAGAGAGAGTGAGAGCGCCTCATTTTAGCTGGAAATTTGCAGTGTAAGTTGAATAGAGACTGCAGCTCTGCAGCTTTTCAAGATTAACGCGGAGCTACCATGTAACACAAAAAGAATGACCAACGGTTGGTGGGCTGTTTTTTTCTATTAGCGCAATGCATGATGGAATATAGGGCTTGTTTAGTGACCATCGGTTGTACACTACTTTTCAAAATGCATTCTGGGATACTTTGACTGGACGTGGTATAACAATTCTCACTATACATTCAGACAGCACTACAAAATGGCGAGCTCATTATATAGTCCACTATATAATGAATAGTGGGTGATTTCGGACACATCCAAGAGGCGGGGCAAGCTGGTAAGAGACCAGAGTTCTAGGTGTGTGTATATGGAATAGAGAAGTGAAGAGAAAGGGAGCAGATTCAAATAGTGGTTAGACACTAAAATGAGGTGGAGAATCAGGTAGAATTGAAATGGTGAAATACTAGAAATTGAAAAATACCCCATGGCTGCGGTTGCCGACACAGTTACACTGTCATTCTGTGGGAAACACTGTGTGTGGTCACTAGTGTTGTAGTACTTGAGACCGGTCTTGGTCTTGAGACCGGTCTTAAGACCATATATTGATGATCTTGGTCTTGTCTTGGACTCGACGACATTTGTGCTCTGTCTGGTCTCGGTCTCGGACATTGAGAACTCTGGATTTTATTTCAAGACAATAACTTTGGGAATATCAATAAACTGCTTTTGCATTGTCTGATTTATTTGTTAACATCCTAACTTTGATTGGATGTAAAATGTATTGCTTCAAATGCAACCAATAGCCCTAATTAAAAATGTGTTGTTCCCGTTAACGACTGTCACTCCTCCCCGCGATGGTAAGCGTGGAAAAGGAGCGTTGAATAAAGATGCTTACGTTGATTTCGCCTCTTAGTGTTTGTATGGGGGTATTTTAATGGGAATCTGGATCTTTCAGATCAATTTGAGAAGTATCTATGATCACGTTTCACATTTTACTGTGTGTCATGTAATGTGGGGTACTGGTGTTGGTCTTGACTCGGTCTCGCCCTCCCTTGGTCTTGGTCTCGACTTGGTCTCAGCCCCTAAAAGTCTTGGTCTTGTCTCGGTCTCGATAAACCCTGGTCTTGGTCTTGACTTGGTCTCATTTTGGGCGGTCTTGACTACAACACTAGTGGTCACTAAAGATGGCATCACTTTGAGGTTGACAGATTCCCTCAGGCTCTTTTTACTTTGTGTTATAATGTGTGACTTGCACCTGACGTTAAAATGCATCTGCAGTGTACAAACTACCAAAAGCTAGATCCTTCCTTTGTCTCTTGATTTGCTGTCTTTAAAAATTTTAGGTTTTAGTATGAACACTTTATTTATTCGCCTTTATTCGCCTTATTTTCTAACCATTGGTCTTAATTATTTATCTGATAATGCAGGACGTTGGCGTTGTTTCCAGGTGTTAAAGCCACTGAAAACTTGTTTTCAAATCTTACTTATTTTTCTCAATAAGATTAAATATTCATGATTAAGGAAGCAACAATCAAAGCTTAAGTTTGGACGAAAAAACATCCTACGGTTTTATTTATTAAGAGTTCAACCCTCAAAAACTCACGCTGATCTGCTTCATCAGGGCTGTGTGGGTGTGATTTGATCATCTTTGATTGGCAGTGGCCTGGCAACATAAGCAAGCAACCCCACAGCTACCATTAGATTCTGTTTCAAATGCTGCAGCGGCAAAAAAAAAAGCACAGCCGGAGATCTCTAATGTGAAATAACCAGAACTATTCTAATTTTGGAAGAGAAGAGATAGTGTGTTCATGTAGGACCCCTTCACTCAGCGTGAGAGCTGAGAATTAATTAAATGAAAATATGTTTTTAGGGCCTTTAAGGGTGTAGATAAAGTTAGTGATGTAACAGTCAAGCATGTTATCATTGATGTTTTCCTTCCTCCCCATATCCAACAGAAAGCAGCCATTACCATTATAAGGGGCACAGTGTATTGTAGCAATATGAATAATAATGCTGAAGTAATGATTTTATATACAGTATTAAGGTCTGTCACTCTGGTGCTTGAAATACCAAGCACATCTCACTATACTGCTTTGTGTCTTTATATAGATGTGCTGAAAGTGGGGAATAAAGGATAAACTGCACACTTCTCTTGAAAAGGAGTGTTGCTCAAAGGAAGCTTTGACTACTGGAGCCACACTTTCCTGTTGTCATTCTCATTTGCCGTTGTTATATCATAAGATTCTTCTGTCACTTTTTTCTAGCACTTAAAAATAATGTATTAGACGTATATAGGAAAGATTAGTTCTGAGAAGACTTTAAATGAGAAAACTTTCCGTCTGCGTCTCCACCTCTCAGTCACCTTCCTCGTTCTGGGCCATTATGACTGGATTCAATCTGACCCCAGTAGTGTCTGTGTAATTATCCTAATGAGGTCTTGTACACCTTTTATCCAGTCAGAGTATATTCTACCTCTCTCCCTCACTGTCTCTGGAGCTGCATCTGTGTGTGCATGCTGATGTGTTAAGACTCACTTTTCAACTCTGATAACCAATGATGTATTCATCGCTCCACACAAACACTGACTATGCACTCTCTGCTAGCCCTCTCTGCTATGCTAGGTGAAAGAAATAAATTGGCCATCACATAGACAGTGTGAGGAAGAGGCAAGGGGAAGAGAGCTGTGGCGTAATTAGTTCCTGGCTTTTCATAACTCATGGTCTTGGTGAAAGTCTCATTCTCATATCAAAGGGTATCAAAGGATATAAAAGTAAGCCCATATTCAGACATCAGACTCCAGAGTGTCTGGCCTTAACAAAAGCCAGTTTATGACAAGAGATCAGAATACAGCACTGGGCGTTCTGTGCACTGCTGTTGGCAGAGGAAATGAGAGATCAAGCTGCAGATATACAGGTTAAAGACTGAGATAATCAAACTGTTGGTTTTAGACTTCAAGATGAGACATAACATGTGAAGAAGAGCAGCTCTCATGAGGTTAAAGTGGTATTATGGTAGGGGTGGTCTTTCTCTTGAGGAAAATAGTTTTTCTTTTCGAATCAGGGACTATCTTTGTATGTCAGCATACTGGATGTTAAATGTAGAAATGCAGAAAATGACATCTGACAGCCTTACGTCAACTCAAAGCAAATATGGGGATTAAATGTAAAAGACTGAAAACATTGTTAATAACAAACCCAATACTCTGAAGTCCATCTGAGATTGAATTGCAGTGTTTTCTCTGCTATAGCAAATATCTGCTCTGTAAATCACTTGTACTGTACTGTCTCCTTTGAGAAAAAAAATTAGAAGCCAAAGGGGAGAAATTAGTATTTTTTGGTTTCAGGATGGTGCCCCTAGTTTTAGGCAAATTATTGCTCCAGTATCTGTCTATGTGGATGGAGACCTTATTGCAATAAAGCCCATTAAATCTTGCATAAAGCAGCGACGTCAGCGTAGTATAAGCAGACAGTCCCAGCAGCCCGCTGCACAACACAAAAGCCGAATTAGCTTTCCTGCTTAAGTGTACTTGTAACTTACAAACATGACAACATGTTTTGTCCTGCTCCGTAGCCTTTTGAACGAGTGACCAGACAAACATTCAACAGGGAAAAGTGCGCTGCTAACATCAGTTTGCAGGCTAGGTAGCTAATTAGCTTCTCAGCTGCAGCACGTTAAACAGCATGTAAACGGACCTGCAAATGTCACTTGGGTTTTTTAGATACTGGTGTGCTCCTTACTCTTCAGTAACACTAACAACACACTGTCTGCCCGTGACATGTAGCTACAGTTAGTCTTCTTTATCTCTGGTTCACTATGGTCAATCAAACACAGCCAGCTGAGATGAAAAGGAGCATTTTTGATATTTTGCCAAATAGCTTTTTTAATTCCATTTAATAATAAAAAATATATATTTTTAAACATGTTGACATTATTTTTGACTGCAAAAAGGATGATGAAATGTGATTTCAGTTGGATTTTAAAAACACATTTTTAGTACATATTCAGTGTGTGAAACAGACAAGTTGACTTCTATTTAAAAACACATCTTCGGCAATAATTGTTTTTTAATTACATGAATATGGGAACATTGTGTGTTGGTACCCAAAATATGAATTTGGTCCAAATGAAAAGATTGGCTGGACTTCCTGCCTGTCTGCCTACCTAGCACATCTAGCAGTGTTGCCTACCCTAGCTTTAATTAATGGTGACAGGTGGAAACTGATGTAATCAGTGAGGTGGCATCAGCAAACTGCACCACAGAGGCAAACTTTTTGAAGTACTGGCCATGATAAGTTGAGTGGGTAAATTGGATGAATCTACAGGTGATACTGCACCACTTTTTCATTTAGGGTTTTAAGCTAAAAGTATTATTACATAACCATATTGCACAATAATCCCGGTTAAGAGAAGTTGCATCTTTTTAAATACATATTTAATTTCAGAAGAATTGTCTACTTTTTCTTCTTACAACTTCTTGAGCTAGCCGAACTCTGATAGACAATACAGAAGAAGCTAGATGTGTTTTCCCACACATCCAAATGAGGACTTTGGCATTGTTTGGCACATAGCAGAAGGGAATTTGCTTTTGAGCTGCATCGCATTGGAGTGTATAGAGACAGTTGTCCAAAACAATAACACAGCCAAATCAACTACAGTATGGTGAGCCAGAAGAGCTGCAGGCTTTGTGATTAATGTGCATTCTGTTCTACAAGTTTGTTTTGTGCCTCACTGTCCAGCTTTTCATTCATCTCCTGTCTCTCCACTCAGTGCTGGGAGGCGTGGAGTCACGTGGTGTGCTGAGGAAGATAAGTGACATGCTGGAGGTTATTCTGAAGAGGATGGACAGTCTGTCCAAACTTGACAACACCTCCACCACCGACGCACGGCGCCTGGATGAGCTCAGCTCTGCTATCAACAAGTAAGCTGGCTATTTTCTTCATTTTACAGTTTTATTCTGCGTCACTGCTAACTGGTTTTGTGAAATACAAAAATTCTCATTACATTATTCAGCACTCACTAGATGAAGTGGTTATAGTGAGACTGACATCAGAATTAGATGAGGAAATTGTTTTTAGTAAGAGTCATGCAATTACTCATGCGATTTAAAATTTTTAAAAAATTCTTAAATTATTCAGAAACTGTGAATATACATGACAGTAGGTTGCCCTTCGTTTGTTTAAGGGAAGATTTGGCACCTTTTATGTTGATGTCCAATCAGTGTCGAAAGTTGGGCGGGCTCGGCGTCAGATGCTTGCGCGCAATGCATCCTGGTACTCATAGACACTACCTGCATGGCTCCACGTGCAGGATAACTCAGCTTTTTCTGTCAATATAGCACGTGCTGGGGAATTTATTGCTATAGTTGACTACGTTAATATAAACACTGACTGGACATCCACATAAAACATGCTGACATCTTTTTAACACCACATGTTGCAAATATTTTGCCATACTAAATGTGTGGTATTTCAACCAGCTCGTTAAGGTAGGGCAGTAACAAGTTATTTGGGATTGAAATGAAGGTGGTAAAGGACAACTGAATTTAGGTTAAAGTCAAATTTTTAATTAAATGATTTGTCTCAAGAAAACACAACAAAAGGAGGCTATATAGGTACTGACAAAAAAAGGAAACAAAAGGAGGTATTGTCCAAAGTCAGCTCTCTACTCAAAGAAAACACTGAAGAACAAAAGGAGGTCAGCACCTATATGCTCTACAAGAATGTAAAGTAACCAAACAGACAATGCTCAAACCAAAAGAGTGCCACTCACACTATGTGATTTACAAGGGTTCAAACTGACGGAAGCCGCTTAGGCAGGCAACCGACAGAAACAGGTAAATGCCAACACTCAAGAAATTCACTGTTAACAGGGGTACGCAACCAACAACGAGGCATACTGATCACTGGCTCACAGTCGCCTCGAATTGCAGAGACACAAACTATTTGTAGTCCAGCTGGTGTTGATTGGCGAGTCCTGGTTGTCAGGTTCGGTCGGATCTTCGGCCACACCAATCACAGACGCCAGCAAACAGCAACCAGGAAGTGGGCGGTCCCAGGTCCAGAGGAACCAATCCTCAACAGGGACTCACAGCTGGGATTTGCATACCATTCAGAGAACTCCAGAACACAACTATTACTCTAAGGCAGCCAGCAGCTGCTGTAACAGTGGTAAATGTGCACAACTCAACAGATCTAACAATTCAGGATCAATCTTTGTTCAGCTTGCAATGATAACAGGAAAAGTGTATAAAAACACATACGGCTGTAATAGTTTAAGCATTGTTCTTTCCCCTTATGAATGGAAAGAATAACATACATAATGCACGGTAATCAGCTCTTTTATGATACAGTATCAGGAGTGCTTTTGTCAACTCAGGTGTGTATCAATGAAAGCAGCTGGTAGAGCTTTGTAGGATTACTGATCCTTTATAGCAGTTAGACTGAAACACTATAACGGCGCCATCGTATTTAAGATGTATTCCTCATTGTCATTTATACTGTACATCACCTCGCTATCTCTACTGTAATTATGACTTCTATCTTCTCTCCTTTTTACTCCTCGCCTTATTGTATTTCGCTCTCATCTTTGCTCTCAGTTTTTCCCCCCTGTTATACGGTCGCATGTGGAAATTGCTGCCTATTACCTCAAATTCGCTGGTGCAAACAGACAAGTCTTGTATGACCTTGCTGGTACTGCTTTCATCAAACCGCTCCTCTATTTGCCTCGTTAGTACCAAAACATCCAATTTGTCTTATATATCTAACGTTCTCTTCATTCTAACTCCTCTCATTTAGAAACAGCCGGACTAAACTCAGTGCAGCAGGAGTGATATGATATACACTGACAGAAATCCCCTCACTTCCTCGAACCTTGTTAAATGATCCCGGATAAGTGCTTGGGTTCAGATCTGCGCAGAGGCACTAGAGCGGAAGGATGGAACGATTAATACGGTCTGGCATTGGTGTTAACTGCAATCAATGTCTAGTAATGGGCTGTTTAATGTCGGGGAAGCCACTCTGCTCTTAGGCCATGACTCGGGAGAAGTGCACTGCTAAGTAACTCTGTCTATTGTCAGGGTCTAGGATGGTACATGCATGTATTACTGTAACAGAAATCAATTTCTAGTTATTGCCTTGAAGGGAATAGTTTGGATGGATAGAGGGTTATGCTCAGGGTGTTAATAGTTAATGAACAGTTTGCCCCTAGCCATTAGACTTGTTGTCAGATAGATGTACTTTATCCCAGTGCCTTCATTAAATTAGGAGAAATAAATTATTTTGATCAAACATCATAAGGGGCATCACATATGCTATTCTTTACTGATTATCATTTTGACACTATTATCTAAAACCATCAGCGCGTGTTATATCTGACTCACGTTGTGTGGGATAGAAGGTAGAGATGGGAGGGATCTCCATGGTTACGACTTTACGACTTTTTTTAAATTTATTTTTTTTAAAAACCTGTCCTGCCCAGCAGCCTGGTATAGAGTATGATGAGCTGGATACCATATTGTGCCAGACAGATTTTACTTTAACAAGAGAGTATTAATATACTCCTTTGTCTATTATTTATTTAATTATGTATTGATTTGTCACCGGGCCAGACAGGGGGGCAGACATGGGGATCGGGGGACATAAACAGACAGCACAGAGAAAGGACAAGACCTGTAAGAGAAGGGGGATGGAAGGTGGGGACAACAGGGAATAGCAGAGGGAAACAATTGCAGAAAGCAACGAAACCTGCAATAGAACAGAAAGGGGAGCTTGGGAAGGAGAACAACAACAACAAACAAACAAACAAAAACAAACAAAAAACAAACAATAAAAATAATAATAATAGTAAAAGACAACCAGCTGAGCAGCAATAAACAGCTGACATAGTAAGACAACTAAGAGAAAAATGAAAACAAGAAACAGTCACACACACTAAATAAGCAACACAGCACAGCCACGAGAGCTGGAATAATAACAATTAATTTAAATAAGTAACTGAAAGAAAAGCATCAGGAATAATTCTACCAGGGACAACCTAAATTTGTTTGTGTCTATGTGTGAGACTGTGTGTGTCTGTGTGCGTGTGGGTGAATGTGTCTGTATGGTTGTGTGTGTGTACATCCAATCCACTTTATTTCTATAGCACATTTTACAAACACAAAGTTACCAAAGTGCTGTACAGAAGACTCAAACATACAAAACAATTAATTAAAATTTTGTAAAAGCAAAATAAGAGCATCAGGTTTAAATACTAAAATACAGTAAAACAATAAAAGACATCAGAGGACCACACAACTCACGCAGAGTTAAAAGCCAAAGAATAAAAATGTGTCTTTAGACGAGACTTAAAACACTCAACTGTAGGGGCTGTTCGGACATGGAGGGGCAGAGCGGTCCAGAGTTTAGGTCCAACCACAGAAAAGGCCCTGTCCCCCCGAGTTTTAAGTCTTGTCTTGGGGACCGCAAGCTGGAGCTGGCCCTCTGACTTCAGTGACCGCGCTGGCGTATAAATTTGGATGAGTCCGAGATATATGTTGGGGCCAGTCCATTCACAGCTTTAAAAACAAACCAGTGCAATGAGGCAAGAATTGGAGTTATATGAGCGCGCTTTTTGGTTCCTGTTAAAAGACGTGCTGCAGAATTTTGCAGAAAAAACTGTAAGCGTGAAAGTGCGTTGTGATTTATACCGATATAAAGTGCATTACAGTAGTCTAAACGAGAAGAAATAAAAGCATGTGTAGCTTGTTCAAAACTGTTAAAAGACAAAAACGTTTTAACTTTGGCTAAAAGGCGAAGATGATAAAAACTAGATTTCACAACCGCATTTATTTGTTTGTCAAGTTTAAAATTACTGTCTGTTTTGACCCCAAGGTTAGTTACAACAGGATGCACAAAGTCATTGAGGGGGCCCAAGTCTATCATGGAGTTAGTGGGGCCAAACTGCATGATCTCTGTTTTACTCTCATTTAGTTATAAGAAATTTTGGGCTAACCACGCTTTGACGTCATTTGAACAGTCAAGTAGGGGTGTCAGGGGGCTGCCTTCATGCTTTCTGATTGGCATATAAATTTGACAATCATCAGCATAAAGATGATCGGAGATACCATGCTTTTTAAAAACTATTCCAAGTGGAAGGAGGTACAGTGCAAAATGAATAGGACCAAGAATTGATCCCTGGGGGACCCCACTGTTAAGAGGCGCAGTTGATGAGGTAGAGTCCCCCAATTTAACAAAGAAGCATCTCCCTGAAAGATATGACTGGAACCATTTCAGGGCAGTCCCCCTGACTCCCACACAGTTTTCCATGTGAGATAAAAGAATTGTGTGGTCAACTGTGTCGAAAGCAGCAGTGAGATCTAAAAGCACTAAAATGGCTGAATCACCAGAATCTGTCATTAAAAACTGGTCATTAAAAACTTTAAAAGTGCAGACTGAGTGCTATGAAATGCTTTAAAACCTGACTGAAAAATATCTAAAGTGCCATGTGCCTCCAGAAAAGACTAGCTGCATATGTACTTTGATAAAAAAGGAAGCTTTGAAATAGGGCGATAATTTGAAACATTTGTGGAGTCATGTCCAGCTTTCTTAATTAACTGAAATATTCCAATCTGGTTTTAAATCCCAGCATAGCACAGAAACAGCCCTCTTAAAAGTTTTAAATGATTTTTTTTTAGCTGCTGATTCAGGCAAATCTACTGTTCTGTTGCTTTTAGATTTAACAGCCGCATTTGACACTGTAGACCATGCCACATTTTTATCTCGCCTAGAGCATTAACGGTACTGCCCTTCAGTGGTTCAAATCATTTTTATCCAACAGAAGCTTCTCAATCCATCTCGGTGAGCACTCCTCTTCAATAATGCCACTAAATTTCAGCCTGCCTCAGGGTGCAATTTTAAGCCCTGTTTTATTTGCACTGTATATGCTTCCGCTCGGGTCCATTTTTTAGAAGCACAATGTGGCATTTCATTGTTTTGCAGATGATATACAAGTCTACCTCCCACTGAGCACAAATGACTTTTCTGCAATCAAAAAGATTCAATAGAGGTGGATTGGAGGGTTCAACACAGACTCAATGGTTTTAAAAAGCACACGTGGATTGTAGGCATTTTGAGAAACTATTTCTGAAAAATATTGTGTTTGTTTAGCTTTAACAATTTTTTGATAGTTTCTCCAGCTGTCCTGTAAAAAAAAAAGACACCTGCAGCCCATCCTTTTTCCACCGGCGCTCTGCCTGTCTGAGGCAGCGGAGCTGCTGTTTGCTTGCACATGAACAGCAAAAAAAGAAGAAAAACTCGAGGAGGTATCGGGCTTAAGAGTGCGGCCATGACGCACGGGAGCGGTTGGTTTTACTAAATCGTATAAAACAAAATCAAACATGACAGGACAATGATCCGAAAAAATAGCATCAGACACTAATACATACATGATTTTGCTTTGGCGGCCGCGCACGGAACAGGATTACGGGCACCCAGTTCAAAGCAACTTAGCTCAAATGAAGTAAAAGCCATCGACAATGGCTTACAATGCAAGCGACTCTTTAATATTGTGCACAAGTGATGAGCCCAATGCGCGCACTGCGACACCCAATGCTCGGCAGCCCCCCGCGAATCCCGCGTGCGAGGTCGGGCAAACGAGATAGAGCGAGCGGCAGAACATGACAGCGAAAGCCAACGGAGAGAAACAGCCCGGCAGCAAACACACCGCGTAGGTCACCGTGCACCCGCCAATGAAAGTCCACCGTCCCCCCAACAGCCGGAAACACTAAGGCCGCCCGCACCAGCTGACAACCCCCATGTACAGCATGCCCCCAGGCCGCCGTGCAACACCAGCCAAACCAGCAACGAGGCAAAATCAACCAGCTCAGCTGCATGCCACCACCAACCCACCCACCCGTCAACGGCCGAGAACTCCAGGCACAAGCCCAGAATAAACCGGAGCACAGCCCTGCCCCGCACCCACACTGCACATCCCGAAAACTAAATTTATTCTTCAGTATCCAGAGGGGTCCAACAACTGGCCGACAGAGAAATGGGGAAGCATGGATCTAAGGCCAACGAAGCAAACCAGGGACGCAAACTGGTCCCTCCAAGCCAACGAGAAAATGCCTCCCCCAGACTCCAATGCACAAACTAAACGCCCAGCAGCCATCCAGAGACCCTGCCCAGGGAAGGAAAAAACAAACAAAAAAAACACAATGCATCAAGATGCATCGACAATCGCCCTACAATCTCACCGCAGCCCTTCAAACCGCAACCGGATCAACCCGCGCAGCGCCCAGAGACCCCCACCCCCAGTAGCCAGGGAACCCCACGATCCCCCAAAGCGCAAAGGACCGCAGACCGCATGTCCCGGGGGAAGCTGCACCCCACCCCGAGGAAGAACAGCAGAAAGCCGTGCCGGGAAGCTCCCCGCTGCCAGGGAGCGATAACGCGGGAGAACCAGGCCAACAGTCCCCCAGCCCAGCCAGATGCATCCCTCCCCAGAGTGCAGGCAGAGCCAGCAGCCCTCGAGCCTCACGGCCAGTCTCATCCCTGGATGGGGGCCCAGCCCCCCCAGTCAACCACCCCCCAGGCGAGGAGAGGAGACAACGGGCCCCCAGGCCCAGGGACACACCACCCACCCAGAAATGAGCAATGTGATTAAAATTGAGGGGCGGCCAGTGGGGGAGGAAGAAGGGCGAGGCCGCAATAAAGCAGCCCCACCCACCAAACGCCCTGCAGCCTGCCCACCCCCCAGAGTCCTAAGGGTGTATGTAGTGAGGGGGGAAGGTGAAGGAGGTCATAGGGAGGCTAGAATGGTCCTCCTCACTGGGACCAGATTCCTGACTGGCCCCATCATTCAGTCCTGTCCCCCATCCCTAAGCAGGAGGACGCCAGGTCCCTCCAGCCCAGGGCTTATAGCAAGAGCCCCTCTAGCACCGGCAGCACCCCAGAGTCAGCAACAAACCCGCCCAGCCCCAGGATGGGTCCAGGGGGGCCCACCCCCCCCCGTGCGCAGACCCGCCCCAGACCCAGTGGCTCCAAAGCCCCGAGCTCCAGACCCCCACACACCCCCGAGGCAGCTCAGCGCAGCCCCGACCCAAAGCCCAACAATCCCCCTCCCTCGCCGGGGCCCCTCCGGCAGCCCCAGTCAGTTGGCATCTTGAATAATAAGATATAAGATATAGTCTGCGTGATCAAAATGGGGGGGAACTCTCAGGCTTAATCCCCAGCAGTAGTGCCTTCAGCCCCATTATACTCGACTGGCATTCAACCGTTTACCCACATGTGTAGCAGAGATCGCAATGCTGATTTAGTTACTTAAAAGTTAAAGTCCGATTTAGTCTATGTTAGATAATTGTCACCTCACCAAAGGAACATACAAAGCATTTAGCACAGCACATAATTAAAAACATACAGAATATAGAGTATACAATATGCAAAACGTTTATGTTTATTTGTCTAACCCTGTGAAAATAACAATGTCTGGTTAATCATATTACATTATATTATTAAGTGATAGTGTCATTATCTGGAAAATAACACATTTCTAATAAATTAGTTTACAACAAAACTGTTTTGGTTAACAGAATCCGAATCAACAAAATGAACCTGAAACCTCTACATAGTTCAGTCTGAGGACATGTTGCTGACACTCACTGCTGGTTTGTTTCATTTACATTCTGATTCACTGGAATGAAAAATAATTTCACTACTACTTTTGAATCATGCTTTAAAACTAGACATTGAGAATGTGTGACTTGTGGTAACATGAAGTACATTTCAAGTCCTGTCTAAAGTGATGTTTTGATGGGTTAAAAGAAGCGAACAGTTCTCCTTCAAAATCTCTGTCTTTGACTGTAGTGCTCTGTGAACAATGTGAAATCGAAATCAGAACACACTGCCCAAAAAATAAGTACTGTTGTTTATTTTGGACTGAATGGATCTTTGGAGTGAAGCAGTTATAATAGCTGGAGTGAAAGTTTGATTTGATACAGGAAGCAGAAAGAAAAGGATAGTGACTAAGGAAACTGTGGTGGTCACATAAAACACATACAACACACAAACACACACTTCTTGTCTTCATGGTGTTCCTCTGATGGCTTCCTGCTGAAGAAGGAGATTGCGTGCGTGCGTGCATGTGTGTGTGTGTGTAACTGTGTCATGAATGTGTGTGTCTATGTATTATTTCACTTGAGGTAACACTTGTTAAAACCAGTCTGGGCATGAGACCAGGGCACAGACCCCTGACCGAGGACATAGCCTGCAGGATTAATGGCCCTACACATGCACTCACACACTGACTGTCACAACGGTCTCTCTTCAGTCCAGTGCGTTTCATCACTCGTTTCCCGTCTCTTCCTGCCTCTATCTCTCTGTCTCTTACTCTCCACCTTTACTCTCTGACCTTTTCCTATCTTGCTCTCTGTCCCTTTTTCCTATATATTTTCTGAATACTCCTATTCCTCATGCACTCACACATACTCACAGAGGGAGAGAGCGTGTGAGAAAGGTTATTGGGTATGAGTGACGTGGTAAAGTGTGATTTTTGCCAGCGGGGAGAGGAGCAAATGGGAAGAGAGAGCTTTATAAAAACATATCCCAAATCCAGGCCAGTCAGGCACGCATTCACGGAAAGACACACACACACGCACACACACTGGGCGGGATTCTCATCTCTGTGTGAGCTTCATTGGTGCTGACACACTCCCGTGTAGCGGCGAATGGGACTTGATGTCTGAGGCCCCAGCCTGCGATTCGCCCACGGGGCAGCCACTCGTTAGAGCAGAAAATGGGGGGAAAATAACAAGGGAGAAAGGGAGGAAAAAGGACAGCAAAGAGCCTGAGAAAATGAGAGAGGGAGGTAAAGGAGGGGGAAAGGATGGGGGGATTGATTCACTCTGTTTTACCACACAGCGGATGAGAGGGGAGATTGGTAAGTCTCCCCTTAGGCGTACGCTCTCTGAAGATCACTGCTCTGGCTTGGCTTTACCTATTTCTCCTCCCTTAAGCACCCATCTAAGCTCCGTCAGTAACAACCTTTATCCCAGGAGGCCTTCTTTTCCACAGCACTCAAGTCAATGTCATACTGCAGCTTTGCTGTAAGTAGTCGGCAAAGGAGACAAGTCTTCTTTCATTTCATTTTTCCTGATTTCAGTCACTCTGTGCACAGACCAGCGGGAGAAATAAACAATGGTGTTCAGATCTAATTCTCTGCACCACTGTACTTGAAATAACCGGGTGAGTGAGTGTGCATTCATGCATGTGCGTTGACATTTGTGTATGTGTGAAAATAAGTGGTGGAGTAGGAAGCGCTGTTGAGTGTGATGTTTTAACACCACGACATGGGGAGGACGCACGCAAACAAACGGACATCAGCCAAACGCACAATCTCTAAATGCTGACACCGTGTCGCAGGCCTCTCTTGCCTTGGACATCTTAGGTGGATAATGTGCTGTCAGAAGTGTCCTCTTCCCTTAAGAAGATGAGCTCATTAGATAGATAGTGAGAGAGGGAAAGAGAAATAAGCAGAACATGAGAACACTGTATCCTCAGAAACTCTCCCTATAGTCATCATTGACTTTCTCTTAACAATTCTCTCAATTCCTTCTTTTCAGTGTTATACTTCCGCTCGGCATTTGTCAGTGGATTTCCTTCTTGTCGTTTCTTCTCCCCCTATACTTTCCTCCCGTTTTGTCTTCTCTTTGCTCTTCCTCATTGCTGTTTTGTTCGCCTCGTTTGTGAAAGAGCCAACTGTCTACATTCATCAAAAGGGAGAAAGTTTCATTTCAAGTAGCGCGCAACAGGGAGCCATCAAATATGCATATCCTTGTATTCTTTGATCCTAATCATCATGTAATGTTTCAGTCAAGCTGTTTTCTTGGCTTCCACACGAAGGCACAGAGGATCTCTTTATTTCATCCTTTCTCTTTCGCAACACAAAGGTCCCCCTGGTACTCTTGGTCTGTTTGCTGCTGATGGTTGATCTGCTCTTTATTTTTTGCCTGCTTGTATTCCAGATTTTCCTCAACTCTCCTTCTGTATGTTTCTCTGCCTGTCTTTTTTTTCTTGCCCTCTTTGGATCTCATTGTGTAACCCTCGCCCCCTCCTTCTCAGCCTTTCATCCATTTCCCTGCCCTAGTCTCTCCTTTAATGAATCTCTCCTGTTCTCCGTCTCTGTGTGTTCATCTCAAGGGAGGCACTCACGTTGTAACAGATATCAGAGGTAAGATTTGAAGGTCAAGTCTTATAAAGGCCAACTTACAGTCACAGTGAAGCCCCCCCGTTGAGAGCTTTGCAGTAGCAGGGGTTACCCAGCTTATCTAGCAAAGGTTTTGTCCTTCAGGCCAAATACATTGCAACTTTTATAGGATATGTAACATGGCAGCTGTAATCCTCTACAGTTGGGATCTTCACTATAATGCTCCATGTAATACTGTTAATGTTTTAATATCATTTTATAGCCTAATATAATGCTGGCTCTCATTATAAGACAATATACAAGGTAATAACTTTCACTAACGTGTAGACTGAATTTGCCTCACTTGCACCGTATGGAGGAGTGAAATTATAATTAGGTCAGTCATATTCTTTTATTTAGATAACTGTTTCAGGGTGCTTTCCTGGCAAGCGTGTCTGGAAAGGTTTATTTACACTGTGGAGATTTTCTACTTTGAGCAGGTGAGGGGGATGCCATTTGTCGCCCAAAATAACAACACGGACAAAAATGAAAACATTCTCTGTTACATTCTGGTAGACACACTGGTAGAGGAATGCAAAAATGATGACATGATTCCACACTGCGAGATTCGACAGGTGCAACTATGACCTCATACATTCCTACCTGGTACGAAAATGAGAGGTCAGTTATGGAAAACACAGTAGGGTGAATCGACAGGGATGATGGTCAGCACCTGCATGTCTGAGGCCATGCTACTCTGTCAGAAAACAGTGCATTGGCTTATTCCAGTTGTGAGAGAGTCACTACCCCAAGATGAAGGTGTTCAAGTATCGTGGGGTGTTGTTCACTACCAAGGGTAAAATGGAGATTGACATGTATGATGTATGACGCATTAGCACTAATGCAGACGCTGTCTCGGACTGTCATGGTGAAGGGGGAGCTGAGCCTGAAGTCCAATCTCTTAATTTACTGGTTAATCTATATTCCAACTCTCACCTATGGTCATGAGCTTTTGGTAATGGCTAAAAGAATGAGATCATGGATACAAGTTACAAAAATGAATTTCCTTCGTAGGATGGCTGGGCTCACCCTTAGATAGGATGAGGAGCTCACACATCAGGATGGAATTCGGAGTAGGTCCACTGGTCGCTGCAGGGATTATGTATTCCATTGAGGCTGGAAACACCTTGTGATCCCCCAGGAAGAGCTATATGGCTATGTAGAAGGATGAATGGACTACCTAACTTAGCTTGCTGCAATAGTGGCCCTGGCCCGGATTAGTGCAAAAAATGGATGGAGTTATAATGAACAGAGCCAGGTGTACCATGCTTAGTTGAAGTCCATAAAAATACCAAGTCGAAATTGCAAGTGGTGCAAGTTAAATGAAATGGATAAAGAATATATTATGATTAAAAAAATATAAGAATTAACTCCCTGAATGTACACCAGGCAGGCTAACACATAGAGATAATGTATGTTTATGTAAAAGCTTTGTTTTATGCAACAGAAATACTGAACTTTATGTCATTCTTTCACATTTATGCTATTTTTTATAATGTTTTGAATGTATATTCTCTAGAGAATAAGGGCTTCTCTATTGTAGTAAACATATTAAACAGGACACAAACACCCTTCACAATGCTTATAAGTAACACTTAAAAAGCTGCTAACTGAGCTTGAAGACTTCCTGTTTGTTTTCATGCAGCTGCTGTTGGCATTTAGTTAGCTACAGCCTTGCATCCATCTTGTACACACACACACATAATCAATAATTCTGATCATCATTTCGATGATGCGTTATTATGCTGCATTTAAGCCTCTAGCTTTAATGAGGATTAATATTATCTGCCGATTAGACAATACAGAGAGTCAGGAAGGTACAAACACACAATGTACACTGATATCAACTCATTTAAAAGGACTTAATGAGCACAGCAGTGTGAGCATGTGGTTATGCAGGCTTGGCTTTACGTAATGCGCAGTCAAGCAGTCAAATGCTTTGGAAATATGCAGAACTACAATGGGCACACACAGAGATGCAAACTCAAGCACATACACACAAGAAACATACACACATTCCCCACACATCTTATTATGTGAATGGGAAGTCTCTACAGAGGAAGTGGTATTAACAGCACAGGTCTTTTTCTATTTCACGCTCCAACCAAGTGTCTAACAATTTGCATCTCCCACTAACACTTCTACATCTGTTGAGATGTAAAGGGAGAGAGGAAGCAGAGAAAGACAGAAGACAGAAAAGAAACAACTAAACAACTAAAATGTGTGAATAACTAAAGAAGACAGAGACTAGCCAACAACTGAAGAGAGGGAATTTTGCAGTAAGGATCGGACTGAGGAGGAATGCAGAAGGAGGAGATGAGGTGACACCATTGGGTGAGGAAGAATGAGTAATGAGATATATTTATAGCTGTTGGGTGCCAGGTGTGTTAGTGTAGGACAAGAGGTTCTACTCTATGAAAAGGTGCTTGCTTTTTGTCCAAGGCGCTTCATTTTAAATTGAGTTTGCATTTTGGGACCACAATGTGAAGGTATTTTCACATGCCTCTCTTCTTCTACCCAATGTGTGTGTGCAGGTTTCAACCAGCTGGCCTGGTGGAGAGGATCCAAGCCATAGCCCAGAACGTCTCCAACATGGCCATCAGGGTAGAGCAGATACTGCAAAACAGCATGGTGCAAGGAAGAGGTACAGTACCAATCATCATCATCATCCCTTCACCCTCTTGTTTTACTCCACATCATGTATACCTGAGTGTAACCATCTGACCTTACATACTTTATTGTCCCTGTGGGGAGACTTATCTTGGTCTCCATCGTGCTGTAGATCAGCGCTAATTACAAAAATTAAAAAACAACCCCATAAAAAATCGACAGCACAATCCGATTCCAAGAACAACTAGAACCGCAAGCAGTTGTAAGTGGGGTCCAAGCCTCCCGGCGCCAGCCGCCCCCCTCGCCCTGCGGAGGGCGCGGAGAATAAACGGTCAGAGTTCGAAATAAAAGGGACTTGTGGTTATGGAGATATAAAATGAATGGATGTCTATGGGAGTGTTATTTGATTTCCAATTAATAGCGCCACCTAGAGGCTGCTTGACGGCAAATTTCACACAGCCCCTTGGGAGTTCGTGGCAGATAAGGTCCCCGAGTTTGCAAACGTAAGATCTGACATGACATCCTGTTTTTAGCGTTTGCGCAAAAATGTCTTAGCTTATAATTCGGCCGTTTTTTGGCATATCAAAATTCCCTCTACAAACTTTCTTTGGCTTGGTCCAGAGATGGTCCGTGGGAAAGGGAAATTTGTTTGTATTGAGATCACGTGATCAAACATACCCAATAAAAGTATACACAATAAAAAGACATAGTCCACACATGGCAGACACCCGACCACAGTGACAGCATATATGGGCACTACTTAGCATTTGGTGTTAAGTAGCTTAACTGCCATTTGTATAACTGAATGTTTTTAGCATTTAGCTTACAATGAGGAACGCTGAATCAAAGACTTGAAGGTAAAAGCTGTAATTCAGTGTAGGACATGATGCAGATCAGTCAATTGTCAGGTTACAAATTGCTCAAAAAGTACATGGAGTGGTGGACAAATTATTTGCTAGTTTTCCACTGACACAAATCACCTTTGACGACACATAAAAGCATTAAACCACTGGCGGGGGGACAACAATGGAAAAAAGGTTCTGAAATCTGAAAACATGAAAGTCTGAGTGATCAGTTGCAGAGCATGCAGTGTGAACTTTGTAGCTTTGACAAAACCAGGAAGCTTTTAAAGTTAAATAGCAGATTGATTTTATTTTCAGGTAGATAAGAGAGATAAAAATATGAGTTATCAAGTCATCTTAAAAGCACTGTTGTGCATGCGGGATGCTGTGGTCATTACTGTACATCTTGCTTCCATCCAACCCTGTTTCCTGTTTGTCTGGCTTTTGCACATTTTTCATTAAAACCTAAGTAATATTAAGCTTGTGACACAAACATACAAACACACACGTACGCACACATAATATAACCACCATTATGACTATTCTTTCCTGCTTATTTTCCTCTCTTACTTTTTCTCTTGAGGGTAATTGCCCAACTCTTTACAAGAGAATAAATGAGCATTACATCTCCTTTTGTTTTCCCCCCACTGCATCTGCAGGGACGACGGCACACGCCAAAATGAAAACACTGCTGCTTTCTCTAATCACAGATGAATTGAAACACTGCCGGCAGACTTTATTATCATACAGCTCAGTGGCAGTTTATTTATCTCGTGGTCAGGCATGTGCGAGAGGGAACGACAGGAGAAAGAGAGAGGACGTGATTTGAATTTCCTTCCCCTCCAGCACTGACAAGGCTTTTATGTTCTGCTTTGAAGGGACAGGAGTCAAGTTTTTATCTAGTTAGTTGACCACATTTCCAATTGTTGCTACAGTGGCTGCTATTGTAATCATATTTGTAAACAGTGTGATGGAGAGAGGCCCCGGGGAAGACTTATGTGGAAAAATGTCTCATTTTCATTAGGCAAATGGAAACAGACAGAAACTAGAGAGAAGGCAGCTGTGTTGGTCCAGAGAGAGAAAGAGAGAGAGAAGGAGGGGGCGGTTTGAAAGAAAGAAAAACAATAAGAAATTAAAGGTGCATTGGTTCTGTTCTCGGACTATATGACTCCAGTTGTCTCTCTCTCTTTTTGTCACCATCTTCCTTTCTTTTGCTCACGTCAGCAACAGAGAGGCAGTTAACTAAGTCAGTGGAGCAACTAATGCAGTGAGTGTAGCCTAAATGAGCAGACGTACTTGCTAGCGTAACCCATAGGATGGTTGGCAGCAGCAGGAGACAGGCTGTGCTGCTTTGCCAGAGCCCAGTGAATAGTGTGCACTGCAGTAGAGCAGATATGGACAGTGCAATGTTGTAAAGGGGAAACCACAGGAATCTATGGCCACCGGCAGCACATATTGCATATGCTGGAAATTATGTTAATGATGATGGCAAAAGTGAATATTGCCATAAAATGTCCACAGGCAGGTGGAGAAAAGTTGTTAATGGGAGTGACACTGTAAACTAGCAGTTCTGCAGGGTCAGCCTGTGGGTAAAACAAATTCATGTCATTTTGTGAAAATTATTTTTTTAAAGAAATAAATTTTTTATTTTAAAGAGGCTTGCACCATATGCTGCTAAAAGAGCCGATAAATAACATTGCACTGGCTAATTGCTGTTAGTATAGTTATCTTCACTTGGTAGTTAATATTCACATTGAAGCCACCTGACTAAAGTGAGCCAAGCCAGCGAGCATACAGACTAATTAAACAGTGACAGTGAGTAAAGCAAAGGCGTGCAACTTGTATTTCAAACACAACTGGCATATGTTCGATTTATCATTTAGTTTGATATTTAAAAATGAGAGGGGATCCTGGTGTGTCACTGGCCTTCCCCTGGAAGGTGTCCAGCCTACAACAAATATAATATTCATGTTTTATTACTGAAGGTAAAATTTCATTCACTGTGTCTTTTAAGCAGTGAGAGATGGGACGTCAAGCCAGTGTGAAGTACCAAGAGACCCCCGCTTTCCAGAGTGCTCCGGGAAAGTAGATGTGAGTGTCACTTTTTCTTTTTCATTTTGAAAATGATGGCACAGCTGGTGTTTTTTTTGTTTGTTTGTTTTTTTTACAGCATTGTTGCGGACCAGCCGACTAGTGGGATTTTAGGATGTTATAACACATATGTCAGGCATTTTATTTCCCCCCTATTTTGCTTTTTACCCATGTTAGTTAGCTAGTTGCAACAGTCATAGATTGAGTTGCTGTAATAATTGTAAGTGCCCCATGTTTAAGGTAATTATAGTAAAAATAGCCTGTCAAAGTCTGTACATTTTATATAATTATGTCATTCTTAATTTGAAAGTTCCTTGCAGGGGTTTTTGAACCACTGTTCCCTGCAAGGAACTGTTAAATAATGATTTATTATCCATTCTGACTTGTTGTTTTTTTCAGTATCTTGATACTTGAAAATTGCACTTAATGGATGTGTCTGTATACAATCCAGTGGATGCGTGCACGTTGGACATCGGACCCTTGCTATGCCTTCTACGGTGTTGACGGTTCAGACTGCTCCTTCCTCATCTACCTGAGCGAGGTGGAGTGGTTCTGCCCCCCACTGGTTTGGAGGAACCACAGCAGCCCCCCCATCCAGCACGCACAGCAGGCAAAGGCCCCCAAGAGACAGGTGAGAGGACAACAGCAAAGTCAAATATTACTATATGGAGATGTCAGACATCCATAGAGATATATACTCAGAAACACACATGCACAGCTCGTGAAAGCTTCCAGCTGATGGTTGATGGATGTACAGTATTATGCTTGGCTCACCACCTCAACGTAGCAACTAACAGTACTTCTGATATACATAAAATAACTGAACTACATATGCATTGTCTACTACAATAATGTTTTGATCCCTAATTTCATTCAGCCCTGGGTTAATTTAAACATACATATCTTACATTATTTTTAAATGATAAATGACTGAATCAACAATCAGCTCAACAGTGTATATATATTTCAAAAGGTACAGCAGAGGTAAAGCAGTTCCACTTCTGTCTGTGAAGAGAAATAGCAGATATAGTGTGTGGGAGTATCGTCTACACGGCTCAGTCTGAGTACACAAATAATGTTTTTCAACCTTTCCAGAATAGAAAAATAGTTTTAGATGTTCTAAAGGTGGTAATCAGTAATCAGCTGCATACAATTCTATAGACAATACAGTGTCCTATAGATAGCACTAAAATTGTTTTGATCACATCATTACGAACAAAGACATTTCTTCAAGGGTAGACAGAATTCAGCTCGACATTGTTGTATTCACACAGCACTGTCAACTTCACTCGCATTATATTCAGCAACTTTCAGTGTAAATGATTTAGTGTTTAAATATTATGTTGAATCTGCTGCCAGTACAGCTGAGGACCTACTCCTCTCTGAACATAAAACTGGGTTCTCGGTTTGTGGCCATTACTTCCTCACCTTCCTAGTTAACGCATATGACTCACAAGCTAGGGTTTAAACACTCAAATTCAGATATTCTCTTTTATTAAGTTCAATAAACACAGTCCAGTTGCAGATCTGCTCTATTTCCTGTTTATTTGCTTAAAAAAGCCCCCCCCCAAAAAACAATTAGGCCACTAGTTCAGATAAGCGTGTTCAGTTCAGCAAGGTTATGAGGAAACACTTACCTGGCATAAATGAATGGGAAATCAGGACAACAGTTAATTTGGAAATTCATAAAATACTGTTTGGCCACTGTAGATGATTTATGGAGCTGTTTTTGCTGTGGATTTGACTGTGGATATTTTCCAAGGTATTCTGGATAAGTAAAAATGTACAAATGTTTTTAATTGTAAACCAACCAAATACATAATGCGCAGTAAAAGAGTGATCTTATCTTATGACATCAGTAAAACATCTTACCAACATGTATATACTTGATCTTCTTATAAATCAATTATTGTTAGGTATTCCTGTGCTGTTGGCACCATTTATTCAGTAGTCAGTGTTCTTTAATGTTAGTTTTTTGCTTCAGTATTTAATGTTTTGAGAAAACCTCTAAAATATATTTAGTCTAGTATATTCCAATTCTAATATATATACACTGCTCAAAAAAATAAAGGGAACACTAAAATAACACATCCTAGATATGAATGAATGAAATAATCTCATTAAATACTCCTTTCTTTACATAGTTGAATGTGCTGACAACAAAATCACACAAAAATTATCAATGGAAATCAAATTTATCAACCCATGGAGGTCTGGATTTGGAGTCACACTCAAAATCAAAGTGGAAAACCACACTACAGGCCGATCCAACTTTGATATAATGTCCTTAAAACAAATCAAAATGAGGCTCCTGAGGGATCTCCTCCCAGTCCTGGACTAGAGCATCCGCCAACTCCAGGACAGTCTGTGGTGCAACGTGGCGTTGGTGGATGGAGCGAGACATGATGTCCCAGATGTGCTCAATTGGATTCAGGTCTGGGGAACGGGCGGGCCAGTCCATAGCATCAATGCCTTCCTCTTGCAGGAACTGCATTGCATTAGGAGGAACCCAGGGCCAACCGCACCAGCATATGCTGTCACAAGGGGTCTGAGGATCTCATCTCGGTACCTAATGGCAGTCGAGCTACCTCTGGCGAGCACATGGAGGGCTGTGCGGCCCCCCAAAGAAATGCCACCCAACACCATTACTGACCCACCGCCAAACCGGTCATGCTGGAGGATGTTGCAGGCAGCAGAACGTTCTCCACGGCGTCTCCAGACTCTGTCACGTCTGTCACATGTGCTCAGTGTGAATCTGCTTTCATCTGTGAAGAGCACAGGGCGCCAGTGGCAAATTTGGCAAAAATGCCAAACGTCCTGCACGGTGTTGGGCTGTAAGCACAACCCCCACCTGTGGACGTCGGGCCCTCATACGACCCTCATGGAGTCTGTTTCTGACCGTTTGAGCAGACACATGCGCATTTGTGGCCTGCTGGAGGACATTTTGCAGGGCTCTGGCAGTTCTCCTCCTGCTCCTCCTTGCACAAAGGCTGAGGTAGCGGTCCTGCTGCTGGGTTGTTGCCCTCCTACGGCCTCTTCCACGTCTCCTGATGTACTGGCCTGTCCCCTGGTAGCGCCTCCATGCTCTGGACA
>NC_060153.1:17681764-17710786 GCF_021292245.1 Micropterus dolomieu
TCTGTCTCTGAGCTCTTCAGGCAGTTCCTTTGACCTCATGATTCTCATTTGCTCTGACATGCACTGTGAGCTGTAAGGTCTTATATAGACAGGTGTGTGGCTTTCCTAACCAAGTCCAATCAGTATAATCAAACACAGCTGGACTCAAATGAAGGTGTAGAACCATCTCAAGGATGATCAGAAGAAATAGACAGCACCTGAGTTAAATATGAGTGTCACGGCAAAGGGTCTGAATACTTATGACCATGTGATATTTCAGTTTTTCTTTTTTAATACATTTGCAAAAATTTCTACATTTCTGTTTTTTTCTGTCAAGATGGGGTGCTGAGTGTACATTACTGAGAAATAAAATGAACTTTTTTGATTTTTGGAAAATGGCTGCAATGAAACAAAGAGTGAAAAATTTAAAGGGGTCTGAATACTTTCTGTACCCACTGTATGTATGTGTGTATATGTATATATATATATATATATATATATATATATATATTCTGTAATGGAGTCAGCAGTGTAGAAAAGAGTTTACTGCCAGAGTGAGGGAAGGAATAGACTTAAGACTCCCAAAATATTATTTTAAGTCGGCTGCTGGAATTGACAAATAAGACATGGATGTGTTATAATTACAGTTTTTACCAAACAAAAATACACCATTCAAAATTCTTACATAATTTGTCCCAAGTTGTTTCAGTTATATTTTGAGTTTTGATAACAACAAAGACAGACAATTAAAAATGCATTTAGTAATTAATAATGGCCATTAAGTTGTCAGCCACATGTCCACAGTACTAATCAAAAGACTGTCCTTCTGCTCAAAAGACGCTGTTCAGTAATAGAAGTGTGAGCGATCTGCCCCCGTTACTACATAATAGTAAATCTTCATCTGACCCTCTTCACTCTCTATTAATTAAAACAGACTTGACCCCCCCACCCCCAACCTCCCCTCCCGTCTTTATCCTCTACCCTCTGTTTTTCTCATTGACTTTGAGGTCATGGAGCAGCAAAAAAACTTTAATACTTTAATTCCTTACACTGACAAACTAATACACAATAACATAGTGTGAGCAGTTTGCAAGGTTTACAAACAAGAACATACTTACACATACAGTATCTAGCTTCTTAACAGCAACAACATCTGTGACAGGGATGCATTCATAAATTGAGTATTGGTAACCTTCCCTAGTTTTCCTTGCTTTTATAAAGGAACAGTCAAATTCCCCCTCTTAATTTCACAGTTAATATCAACTGCTTTTTTATCACAGGCTAATTAAATTGCCAATATTTTATTATGAACTACTTCCCCCCTCACATTAGGAACACAATACAGGTAAAGGTGCCCTCTGAGGAAAGCCTGTGCAGTGATAATAATAGAATTTGGATGTTCACCAAATGAAATAAGGAAAGTCTTAACCCACTCATACTGACTAGTGTTCCCAGTTACAGTGGCTTGGTCAGCCTTTTACAGTGTTTGTCTGAGAGCACAAAGCAATAATGAATGGTTAAAGTAGTTAATAAAGTGATGTGTGCGCATTGTATCTTTGTGTGTATGGTTTCACCTTGGTGGCAGCTGTGCCATTTTCTAGAGGTAAAGCAGAATGTCAGTGTAAATGAAGACTGATATCTCTGTTACCCTGTGATCCTAATTACTGAACTGTAGATTACAGTTTTCTTGCATACAAACAGGGCGGAGCCAAAGCTGTTCTCAGAGGAGAACTTTCATGACTCTTTATATCATTAGTTACAAAACGCATGCTGTTGTAACTGTTGTTTTCTTTTACAGAGGAAACAAAAGCCAGCCTTAAATTGTAAAACAAATAGAAACGTGAACAAGGTTCTCTTAGGACACAATCGTTCTTAGAATAGTTTTCTAAAATATGAGATTTGACAAGGCAAATATTGCATCATATTGCAAAATGGTTTAAAAAAATCTACCGGCTAGTGTTTTCCTGCATTTGTAGAGAATTCAGAATCACCATCATACACACAAAAAAAAGATTACATGCACAGGTTACATCAGCTGATTAAATATGTAGATGACATATTCCTCTTTCACATCTTTTCCTTCTTGCTTTCAGTCACTTTGCAGTCCAGTGTATTTTAACAACACTGAAGGCAATAAAAGACCAAAAAGACTAAGGCTATGGTTCAGACTGCAGGCCGATGTGACCCAAATCAGTTTTTTTCCCCTATGTTTGACTCAGATCTGATCTTTTCATGACAGTGTGAACAGGCTAAGTCACATGGACTCTGATCTTTTCCATTTTGAAATTGGGCCACTTCCATATGTGGTCCAAATCCGATACAGATCAGATCTTTTTAAATGCGACCTCAGACTGGACACTCAGGTCGCATTTGATGCGACTTTGACGTCACTGTAGAGCAGCTGTTCTGCTGTAAACAGAGCCGCGCTGAACGAAAAATCTCCACAAAAAGCCATAATTAAACTTGTGCCTCTCTTCCTTCTCTACCTCGCTATCATCTGCTCACAGATCCCTTTTCTTATACCTAAAATTCACCGGATTGGGGCTCTCTTCTGAGTTACGTGCATGCTACTTGTCCGAGCGGACACAGTGGGCAGAGAGGGGGGGAGGGTGAGTTGTGGGGCAATTGCGTTGTCCAGCGCCAGAAACCGTAAAGAAAAGAACAGAAATCTGTGAACGCTTGTCATAATTCGGGAAAATGTGACCCGTGAGAAGACAATGAAAAACGGGAGTCTCCCGCAAGCTAACCGGAGCTAACCTCTGTTGCTCCTTGTTTACTTCTGTACCGTGCAACAGCGTGCTGCACGTGACCTCGTGTTATTCTTCTGCGCATGCAGGTCACTTTCAGGCCGCGGACAGTTCACACTGGAGTCTGATATGAGCCACATTTAAACTATAATGTGTCAAACTGTCAAACAAAAAAAATCGGATCTGGGAAAAAAATCGGAATTGAGCATTAAGGCCCGCAGTCTGAACGTAGCCTTAGAGTCTACAGCCATGCTAAGGACTTCTGGAGGACATAAAATAAAAAGTGTGCAACGTGTTTCAGCGTCATCAAGTTAACGTGATAAAGCAGCAAAGGGCTGTCCCGTTCCTGTTAACAGCATTTTGAGCCATTGCACATTGTCTGTGAGGGTTCAGGGCTTAGAGTTTAGGGGGGACATTGGGATTGGGCCATAAAGAAAACTATTTGATAGATATGCCAAAGTATTAGACAAATTGAAATTGTGACCTGATGATGGCGCTAGATGAAAAGTCAAGAGGATTACCAAAGTTCAAAAAGACCATAAATGGCTGCACCGCACTCACTCTCAACCAGAAATGTCAGCCTGCTGGTGGTGCTAGGTGAAAAGTCAGGGGATCATTACCAAGGCACCACAGATATCTGAACCAAATGTCATGGTAATCCATCCAGTAGCTGTTGAGATATTTCACTCTGGACCAAAGTGGTGGACCCACTTTCTATCCATTACCTTCCCAGGCTGCCTTCCGCACAGACCTCTCTGTACTGCTGGACCAGGTTGGGACAGGAAAGGAGTCCCTCAGCTTCATGAGGCGCCGAATTCGCCGCCTTGCACAGCAGTGGGCAACAGCTGCCAATCGCCTGGATGCCAAGCTGGAGCAACAATGGAGAGACCAGAAGAAGGTGAGAGATGAAAAATGAAACGGGTGATTGATGATGGAGGATGTCGAGTAAGAATGGAGTGTGTGAGGTGTTTATTCTTTCGACTGTGATCAGGTACTGGAATAAAATATTGTTTTATCATGGCTAAATGCAACATGCTGCTGAGAAACTCACAATAACAAGTGAGGTCAAGAGCTTAAATGGTGTAAAGAGTATTACAATGCACACCAATGCACAACAGTGGTAATATGTTTAAAAAAAGGTACAATAGCAGGGAGAATGGAGGAGTCCAACTACACAACTGAACTGTACAACATGAAAAACATTAACCCACATACCAACACTCAAGTTGTTGTTGCTAAAAAGCCTTTTTACATATGCTTCTTGTGTAATTATGTTAGAAGCTTGAAGGAGATAAATGATAGAGGAGGTAATGACAGGTTGTCATCCATCGCTGCCGTCCACATTCTTCTTTTGTAATTGGTGCATAAATGTCCGTTTAAAAATACTTTTCAAAGCTGGGTACTGTAAAATAAGACTTTAGTATGGTATCACACTGTTAAATTGTTAAACTTCATTTTGGTTGGCACTGAAGCAGTGTAGTATGGACTTGGCTGCTTCCAGCATGCAGCCATGAATGCCAAGGGTTTAGTGTGAGAGAAAGGAAGAAAGAGATGCAGCGATATATGAGGGAGAAGAAACGAAAGGGAGACAGGAGGTAAGAAATGGTGAATGATTTGGGATTATGATGAAAAGCCAAGCATGTGCCAGTGCCAGAGGGAGAAGAATAAGATGAGAAAGGAAGGCCGTGAGGAGGATGGATAGGGTGGGGAAGGTGCTGGAGAATATCTATTAGAAAAGGATTGATGGAGGTGGAGAGGGGAGATGGGAGGCACCGAAGAGAAGAGGAAGAAACAAAGTCTGGAAGGCCAAGGTGCCTGTGGATGTTTTTCATTAAAAAAAAGTAATATAATATAAATCTAAGGGTGT
Source organism: Micropterus dolomieu (assembly GCF_021292245.1). Taxonomy (NCBI): domain Eukaryota; kingdom Metazoa; phylum Chordata; class Actinopteri; order Centrarchiformes; family Centrarchidae; genus Micropterus; species Micropterus dolomieu. Next base: position 17,686,358 of record NC_060153.1, read on the forward strand.
AATTTCAAGGATTACTTTTCCAAATGTCAGTGAAAGCAATATGTAATTAAAACTTTGGGAGACTTTTACACTGGATATAATCTTTCGAAGTTTTCGTAACTTGTCGAGCCTCCCCACCAATTGCATTTTGTACCCTGTCTTGAGTAGACTCATAATCTTTTAGTTGAAAAAATAGTTATAAATGTATGAGTTAATGTGAGAAGGCAGATTGAGCACACATTCTGCCTCTTCTCTCCAAAATGTTTCTCTCTGCCCACATCTCTCTCTAAAATAAGTTAACAAGGGTGGAAATTGTCCTCTGTCACTGAGATTGATGTTCTCCTTTCTTGCAGTGCACTGAGGGGATTTGGTATCCTCTTTCATGGCCCCCATGGCTGTGTGAACAGCCTATATGCCTTACAACATGCAGCTGCTATCTTAACAGCAGATGTCCTGGTGTTTGTAAGAGTTAGCCTTGGCTGTCAAAAGCGGTTTATCACAATAATTAGACGTAAAAATGTGTTCTCCTGTCTGTTTGGGTCTGTGTGTGTCTGTGAGACTGCTAATTGGATATCATTGTAATAAAAGCCAAAGGCAGAATCTCATACATTTTATTGTGAAATGAAATCTCTCTTTACCAGTCAAATTTACCGTTTTTGACTACCGTTACCCTCCTCCCTCACAGCATTTCATTTTCCTTTAAACCTTAAATTAAGCACTCACTTTAACATTGAGAAGGAGAACACTGTTTGATTTTAATTAAGTATGACCTCCAAAAAAACATTGTCTCGTGTGAATTGACTACGGCCTTTCACTCGCCTAACCTTTTTTTTTTTTTTTTTTACAAAATCCTCGCTTCCAATAGCAATTTCAGCATTCTGTTGAGTGTACAGTCTTTACAATTCCAGTGGGGCTCTGTTGATTCAGTTCTGTTTCCTTGTTTAGCTTTCTCTTTGATTGTAAGCAGAGTAGATGTTTACTCAGAAAAAGAATAAATTAGCAGAGCAGAGAGGCGAATATGGAGGGAGAATGGATCGGGAGCAAAATGAGAAAAAAGGCAACCTGATTCTGAACTGTCAGCAGCAGACACAAGGAGATGGGGAGGTGTGTGTGTGTGTGTGTGTGTGTGTGTGTGTGTGTGTGTGTGTGTGCGCATGTGAGAAATGTAATTCAGAGGGATTTTTTTTTAACCTGAGAGTAACAGCAGAAGAGATTTCACTATTTCCCACAGTCAAATATATTTGAGAGATAGACGTTTGAGAAACTTTTATGCACAGTGCTGCTGCGAGTAATGAAGTAGCCTGCCTTCCATATTCTTGGAAATCTTTTTTATTTTGTGACTAATTTGCCTATTTCTAGATGGCTTGTAGAGTTCACTGCACTTCACTTTCAAAGCAGTTTTCTTTTTTAGTACCATTATCAAACATAATCAAAAGCCTGGGTCAACCCATTCAGCCATTGTAACATAGCTGATGGAACATTTTTGTGTATAACAAATTGATGTTCTCTTTTTTTGCAGACATCAAAGGAAACATATTCAGCTAAGCTGTATTATAGTATAATGAAGCAATAGTACAGATTCAAAAACACTGAACTTATCCTGTTAACCTGCTACAGCGTGTTCAGTGCCAGTCAGGTGTTAGTTTAAGTATCTCAGCAAGTGACTTTGTGTGTATCTTTGCCTACTTGGTGTGCATTGAGCATGCACATTTAGTGCTAATTGTCAGCATAATGCTAAAATGTTAACTTCCCTTCTCCCTGTGTCTGCCCTCTTGAGAGTTAATTGACCTCTGACTGATGAAGTGAAGACAGTGTAGGAGACTAATGGGTATGGAGGGGGAAGTGAGGGGGGCCGGGGTGGGGGTAAGAAAAAGCTAAAGTAAGGAGGAAAGAGGAGATGGGAAGAAGCAGTCTGGAGGAATGTGACAACAAGGAGTAGAGACGTGAGGAGAAATTAAAAGGGGAAAGGAGGAAGAGGGAGAAGGTGAAATTAAGGGTAGAGTAGTGATGGTTGGCAGTGCCAGCTTGTGTTGCCATTCGTGGCCCTCCATCGGACAGCTGCGACCTTCATAAGGGCCACAGTGCATGAGTGAACAGGGTCACACACACTCACTCGCGCAAACACACGTGCAAAGTCTTGTGCTAACAGATGCTGAAACAAGCATTAGCATTCTTCTCTCGTTAGCCTGTTAGTGATGAGTGGAGCAGAACAATGCAGTGGTACTACATACTTGAGAGCCACTTCTACTCTCCTGCTCTCATGTACGCACCAAGGACTTTCCAAAGATATTACTTGGACACACACTCATAACACACAATTGTTCCTAACATTAGGACTAGCTTGATAATATGTTTTGTTTTCTACAGTGTATCCAAGTTATTTAATCATTTAATCCAAAAAAACCCTTCAGAACAGGCAATGTTGTGAAAATAGCTTGATTTTTGGCATTAAAGTTTTGTGAGAGGGATGGCGTGTGAAGACACACAATGGCAGACAGGGCATTGTAAAGGTGAGTGATAGATTTCAGCATGAGTGCGTTGCTATCGTACCTCTCTTTCTGTCTCAGCGGGTTTGCCAGGTCTTTTTGTTCAATCCCCATGGGATGTTAACAGTAGAGAGTAGAGTAGGTTTAGATTCTTTTGAGAATCTCCCCAAGCTCACGGCGAATGAGCGCGCTTCCACAAGCACACAAGCATCCACACACAGAGATCATTGATGTATGTCAGTGTGAAACAAATGCATGCAGACAAAGAAAAAAAAACACAATTCAAAAGCCATCAGCACACACATTCAGACACACACCATTTGGGAGTAACATAAGTCCACGTATGTTGTGGTCAGATTCCTGAGGGAGGCAGCTGGCCGTGATACAGGAGTTTATGAGGAAGTACAGTTTTACTTTGACTTCCCATTGTGTGGCTTTTCCACCCGTTCCTCTTTGTTTTCAAGTGAGTTATATATATATAATGTATGCGAGATTGTGTTGGCGGCGAAAGTGTGTGCCGTGATCTACTGTGATCTGCACAGTAAAACACAGTGCAAACCACCCACTCAAGTTTCTCTCTCCTCTCCGTTCTAGCTATTGATTCCTATTCTGTGATATAAAGGTTACTTCCCCAGCGTTGTTCTGATATGTTTCATTGAACTCCACTCTAATTCTGTTCCCATACAGAGGAATTAACATTTGCAAATGGAGATAAATACTGCCTTTCAGAGAGAAAGTGAAATCCCTCCTCAGTAGTCTAGATCACGGGTGCAAGTTGCCAGGTTTTGTAAAGCACCCTTACCTCTCTCCCTATTAACTTTACATTTGTGTGTGAATGCCAGTTTCACAGAATCCAATCCACATTTATTCAGCTCTGCTGCCACGGTGTGATATTTCTCATATTTATTTTGCAGCGTTACTGTGCTGCTGCCAGTGTATGAAATTCAGCTCCTTCTGTCTCCATTTTTGCGTGGTTGCCAGTGTTTGTGTGAAACATCACCACTGCCCCCACCAAACCAAGAGAGTGAATAGTATTGGCACCATGAATTCTCACTCTTGCCATCTGCCACCCAAACTGTAATTCAATTTCACTTATCTTTTTTTATGAAGCAGAAGTTAATAGAGCAGGCTTATTAAATCAGGGGATTTTTCACGCCAGCTAGAGTGTCACTGGAGCTTGACTCTGCCGCATACGCACCACTGTCCAATGTTTTACACAGATTTTGTACATGTTAATTTTAGGACATCTATGGAGTGACTTTTGTACTGTGCACTTGTTCTGGATGTATACAGCTATAATACAAAATCATCATCATGATGTACAATTATGACAATTTTAAATAATTATATATCAGATATCCAGACTGCATTTTTTTCTCTCTTTCTGCTATTCAGAATCTTTTTCATGTGTATTACTGGGTGTGGGGGTAATTTTTGCCTTAATTAGACCGTACAGTCAAAGAGAGACAGGAAACATGTGAGCAAGAGGGAATGAGTAACAGAGGCCGCTGCGATGAGGACTTTAGCCTTTGTATATGGTGCGTGTGCTCTACCAGGTGAGCAAACTAATGCCCCTGCTATTCAGAATCTTTGACGCTTTTAATCAAAACCTCTACAGTTCAAAGCTGTGAAGGCACAGACATAGTAAGCAATCACCGTCAAAACTTTCTGGCAAACTCCACACAGTTGGCCTTAAGCTCATTATGTATGTTGCATGGAGGCGTTCATGCTGTGTTAGTTAATCAGGATTACTCAGCAGAGCAACATTTGGACATGGTTCTGTCTAATCCGCTGTGAAAGGCAACGTGTTCCTCATTTCTCAGTGGGTTGCACTGATTATGCATCAGCTAGGTAGACATGCATGGCAGGGCTGTAGCCTGTAGGTGCAAAGTTGTATAATAGTGCAACATAAAAAATGTGATAATTCCTTCACATGTGTGATATGATGTTTTAAAACAAAGGGGATTTTCTCATCGGGTGCCTAGGAATTAGTTACAGCAGTTATCTGTATAGGCATACAGTGCATATGAAATGAGTTGGACGGTAAAGTCCACATGGATTTCTACATGTGCATGCTATTCCATTGGAGCGTGAGAGGATAATTTGTTGGGGATTTCAAATAATTACTTTTCAGTTTCCATAATTTTCCTTTGGATAAGTCTGAAATTCTAATGATTCCAATCCTGAAACTCATTAAAACAGTTAGCACCGCAGAAGCTTAACTTTCAAGGAGCTTAACTTTATATAGTACACGCACATACAGTATATATAAAGATTATAATCAGATTAAATTAAATGTACTTTTAAATATACACATATGTATTAATAAAATGACATGATAAAGTACTGTAAGTCTGGAAAGTATGGTATTGTAATACATAAACATTATAGTACATGTTGAAGAATGGCTGAATGTTTTCAAACTTATTATCTAACTGGGAAAGTACGCTTGATAAATGAGTTCTTGCTGTTTTGGGTTTTTAATCAGGAAATGTACATCTAAACTATGAGCTCAGAGCTGCTACTTTACAATGTGAAGTTGAGTTCACATTAAGGCCAACTTATCAGCAGGAAATAATTTATGAAGAATCATTGTTGTGGGAGAAGTTTTGTTAATGTTAACAAATGGTTTATTAAATGAAGAGGAAGTTACTCTTTGTTCATAACTGTCTGCTGAATTTTAGGGACAAGTTGTTACAACTCATTTTGCTCATCATTTTCATCAGTAATAATGACATTGTGCACATAAAGATAATTCCTGAGAAGCAAGCATGAAACACAAGCAGTAAGTACAAGTTTTAAGCGAACCCCCAGTATAGCCAAACCTATTTGGAAGAAGAAATGACGGGAAGGTAAAGGTAAAGTTGTTACCTTACCTTCAGTTGTAAACATCCATCACAGTGTTTAGACCAACATCTTAGTTCAGCTTTTATTTACCATTCACGCCTGAGTTGTGTGTGTACTCTGTTGTCCTGTGCAATGAGGGATTATTAGTGAAAAGTCAGGTGCTCTCACTTTTGGTTTTAGTTTTAAAGAAAGTGGTACAGATAATCTGGCTGCTCATGTTTTTGCCCCATTGGACTTCATTGCAGCAGATCTCATCTCATTGGTGTGTACAATGTTTTTGTAGAAATGCTATAAAATTAAGACAAAGTTGTAATAAAGTCATGTTACTTAGATGCTGAAGTGTAGAGGATAAGTAATCCAACTAATGAATATTTAGTTGTTTTCTGTCGATATTCTTCTCAAGTGGAGCTTTGTTGTGGAGCTACTCTGCAAACTTTAACTCTCTGCCACAATGTATCCCTGTCCTTCAGATCCTGGTCCATGTCGGCTTCCTAACAGAAGAGTCTGGAGATGTTTTCAGCCCAAAAGTGCTGAAGGGGGGTCCTCTGGGAGAGATGGTCCAGTGGGCGGACATCCTCACTGCCCTCCATGTTTTGGGACATAACCTCAAGATCTCCATGTCTGTCAAGGAGCTGCAGGGGTAAGTTACTGAGTTGGTTTTGAGCAGATGGTAATGCACATGTTAACCCAATGTATTATTCATCAAATTCAACTCTCTGTTCATCATTCCCATGATATCTCCCCTTCAGTGAAACCTTGTTTTCATCTCTGCTAAATGTGCAAACTGTGAATTTGCCTAGTTTGACTGTAAAAGCAGCAAATACTGCTGGTGTTAATAATGTAAAGAAGCTGCAAAGATCAAGGAGTTACTGCCACAGCTGAAAAGCAGAATAAATCTTAATTAACAAATGACTGGTATTAAGAGAAGCTAATAGGTGGTAGGGTAGGGTTGATGTAGGGATTATCCATACATACAGTAAATACATGTTTACTTTAAAAAGAGAAAGGTTATTGATTGGCAGGGTCAAGGCAATAAGTAAACAATGTGATCACTTTAAGTATGGCTGTTTCTAACGTCAGCATGTTTTGTTTACTGTATAAATTACTTTTGCTAATGTCATCATGTCAAGGTTGTATTTAATATGTTTATTAGGACGGATACAAAATGACTGCAACAACATTACGCCTGCTGACAGCTGTGACAACAAACCGATGATCTTTTACAATCCTCCTGCTGTCACTGTGCTCTTGTACTCATATTTTATTCAAAATGTTTAAGAGAGCAATGAGCTTTAATTACACGCCATTCCCACTTAACCCAAAGATCAGGTATGAGGGCTCTAAGGGTCCTGTTGATTTATTTGTCGCTGTATTGATCCCGTATTGACACACTCACAGCACCCTGTCAGTATGACTGCGTCGGTGTGTGTCTTTCTATCCCCTGCGTCAGCACACTTACATGTTTCTGCTGACGGATACAGCTGTAGAGCCAACACACACACACACATACACACACAGACGGGTGGATGGATGTAAATCTACCCTGTTGGGAGAGATCCCTCAGGCTTGTTCTGTCCTGTTTATGCAATATCCACTTCATGGCCAAGACTGAATAAATCACACAGGTTGTCAGGTTCCCATGAAGATGGATGGCTACTGTTGCACAGTAAAATTATGAATAGGTATGAGCTTGAGAAGACAACTGAATCATACTGGAGATGGGCGACATCTTTGTTCAGCCTTGATTGGGCAGTAGTCTTTGTCTTTCTGCCATCGTTGATCACTGCGATGACACAGCTATGGAGTATAAATCAATATGGCGATGTCTACAGAGACCCCACTGTACTCTTTTACACTGTGCACTGCCTGCAACAACTCTCACAAATTATAGAAGAATAATTGTATTGACTTACAGCCTTTGGCAGTCATTTTGTAGACATATAACACCTCTGCAGAGAGCAGGAGTTGGTGGGAAAATCTCTAGGAATTTTACACTTAAAAAATGTTTTTTATAGATGGCAGGGACATTCACAAGGCTGAGTTCAGTTGTCAGACTTGAAATGGATGGCGGGTTCATTTTTACTGCGTATATGTCACTGTAGTGTCTTGGGACGACCATTTTAAAATTGGTTTATCTCACAACACGGGGTTTGCTGTTTTAGGCGACTCTGCAGTATAATGTGACATACCAGCGTGAAGAATAATTTTGTTCACCTTGCCCGCATGGAATGGCTTTGGAAGAAAGAAATGGCTTTTAGCTTTGGATTACTCGGGGAAGCAGTTAAATCTTTCTTCAAACTGAATTTAGATCCTGACTCAGTTCTTTTAAAAACACTGGTGTGAGAAATACCACATCAGCTATGCCTCCTGATGTCAATCTTTCCACATGGTTTGCCTCAGGAAAGTGGAACAGAGAAGGGTTACGCCATTTGTCCAATAGTTTTTTGTTGATGTGTCACTTTTTGGTTCTCACACCTTTCATTTCCCTTGGTCCCTGCCTTCAGTAAGAAAAAAAATTAGGAATTAAAGTTGAACTAAGGTGATAATGCAGTTTGGCTGTCATTGAGTTGTACTATAAGAATAAAAATGCTGTGTTCTTCTTTCGTATGTCTCTCAAGTTCCCCATAAATCTGTCTTTATTAAGCTTTGGCTCATCATAATGTTTGGAAAATCGTACAGCTACAGTTAGGCTTTAGTCATTTTTAGACTGAACCTGAAGGTAACATGTTAGAGATGATAGTGTAACACTGTAAAACGGTCCATTCAGTTAAACCATCAATGACAAAATCCATTCTGGGAAAACAGATACTGCTTAAAGGAGGATACACTGTTTTTAGCCATTAGGGGCACACAGATCCATAAGGTCCTTAAATCATTTCCTGCCTCACTAGCACTACACACAGTGATTTGAAAAGCATGAGTTTTATTGTGTTGTTGGCACAGTAAAATACATAGAGGGTAAAAACATTATTTGTGAAAGAATTAAATGTTTGGAGTATCCTCGAAAAGAAATCTGCTGCATTTTTGTGTTGTTTCTCTGTACACTCACAATGACTTTGTGTATATTCATGTCATTTCATTCAAATGCAGTCATCACTTTTTGTCAGTAAACAGACAAGAAATTAGGAAACCACCTTGAGTAGCGTCTAAATTTCACAAAAAATATCACTCTGATGCAAATCAACAAACGCATTTTGTGAAATTTCATGCAACACAGTATTTCCACACAGATGTCTTGAGTTGATGTGATTGTTGTTACTGATGTTGATTCATTGTGGTACCAAGTCAGAATATTCTTTGCTGGTGTAATGGAAGTAAAGACAAACAATAAAAACAATGTCCTATTACATTGTTTAGGGTGAATAAGTCCCTCAAAACTTCTGGCACTTGAGGTGCAACTTGTAGTACACAGTACAGTTATATATCAGTTGAAGTTCAGATTTTTTTTCTCTACCACTGTCTCTTATAGCACTACAGTGTAGTTTCTTTCTATACTTACTTTCTCTCTACTTGTTCCCAATATTGTTCAGTTTTATAAACATGCTACACTTCTTCCTTTGTTCCTTTGAGGTAAGACATTTTGAAAAAATATTTCACACACCAGGTAGACAGACACACACACAAAGATGTATTCAGACACATTTTTACAGACAAATGGTCTGACAATCTAAGTGGGCAGACCGACCGAGACAAGTGGAAAACCAAGCAGACAGTTAACAATTGCCCCAAAGAGGCTGCTTAGTGAAAGTTGAGTCCAAACGCAGATTTTTATTTGCTTTTCTTCCGGCAGAACAAGAAGTGCCCAGATCCGCCCACATCCGCAATTCCACAACTCAGTATTGTGGTGTGTGTGTCCATGGCCGTGTGTGTGTACACGTAGTCTGTAAAACATTGCTCTCATGGCCACATCTGAGAGTTGTATTTGGCTGAAGAGGGAGCAGAGAGTAGCTGTAATTGGCCACTGAGGGGATTTTTTGGTCTTACTGTATACTGTATATAACATACACCCTGATTTGTAGTTTCCAATCAGCATTCCAGTCATGCTGCTGGACTTAATTGCGTAGAGATGGATGTTCAGAGCACATAGAGATTCACTAGCATTTTTTGGCCCACAGACAATGGAGTGAAAATAAACCAGATTATGTGGACAAAAAACTTCTATTGATTCCTCTATTGAAACAGAGCTCTTAAATTGGTGATAAAAAGCTCTTTAGATTTATGCTTTTGTGCTCTCTCTACATCAAAGGGATAGTAAGTGTTTGTAATCCAATATACTTTTTGTTAAATTCAGCGAATATTTCCTCTGAGGAAACACTGAAGGGAGGGGTGTATTTGTTTGGCATTTGAGTTCAAATATCAAAAAGTCTTCTGCTGAATCACTTACTCTCCCGTTAACGTGATTCAGTGTTGCCAACTTAGCCACTTTGTTGCTATATTTGGCGAGTTTTCAGACACCTCTACCGACTCATTCATTCACTCATTCAAAAAAGCTCCGAGCGACAAATCTAACAACTTTTTCCGGTGTTATTGAAGACCTTTGGAGACTCTAACTTGAAAGCATGTATCGTTCTTGTACTCTTCTCAACAAGCAGCGGGTGCTGCTGTGGGCCCGTCCCAAAGCACTCACAGTCGGCCCAGTCCTCACGCAGCAGTCCCTCCCAGCTGCATTCAGAGCAGGAGATGTTCACCCCTCTGTGTCCAGAGACTGCAAATGAATTGTAGTTCTAAACATATTTAGGGTGTTCTTTACTCCCTTTTTGTCTCTCCCACTACGTTATTCCTCTCTCCTACAGAGTCTATCACAATTGCATGGATATGGCAATTAATGCAAATTATTTGATGATGTCATGTAGCAACTTTTGGGACTGCCAATAGCAAATTTCCTTAATGAGGAGTTGGCAAACACTGGTGTATTGTGTTGTCTTGTAGTCTGCCGGTCATAATGATACAGGGAATCATTCACTTATAATCTCCCTTTTCTGTGGAACAGTAGAGACATATCTCAGTAGGCTACAGAAAAGTGCTGTGTTGGCATCTATGTAGTTGGGGCTTGTTATTTTAATATGCAAATAAGGTTTCTTCACATACATTTTTTTTGAAGGCTCACTGATAAATTCCCTCCCTTTGTTTTTGGATCATGGACTGTCCTTCATTGCTGCGCAAAGCAGAAATTTTATTTGCACCATTTACTAGCCCCACACAACAGCACACACAAACCTGAGTTAATTCAATACAGCTTTTTGCATCTCCTCGTCTCTGCTGAGTGTGCACTCCTCACAATGTGGGCTAACTGAGTAGTTTGATGGAAATGAACCTGAATTTGGTGCCAATTAGATTGGCAAGGCATCTGAGATGTATTAGTGTGAGAGGGAGAAAAGACAGGGCTGTGCATGCTCTACATTACAGGTCCAAATCACAGAGAGCTACTGCAGTCAATGTGAAGGTGTATGGTCAGCATCTTTTGTGCCTGATTATCTCACTACTGTAAGGAGATATATAGAAAGTTCAAGAACATTGAAAGATAAAAGACTGACACAGGAGAGAAAGAAGTGGCCTTTTGAGCACAAACTAGAAACACCATGTGGCCTGAAGAAGTAGACATTGTATAGGACAGTAACATGGATGTGAAACACACACAGATTGCTACTGCTCTAGGGCATCACATATGGTGCTGACAGTGTGGGGGTTTACGTAGAAAACAATGGACATGGATGTTTTGCTGTGTGTCATACATTGTATGTCAGCCTTAATGTAATGACCACCATGAGTACATCTAAAACAGTAAAGGTGTCAGTACGAGAATACAAAAAAGTTGACAAAGCTGATTTGTGAAAAGCAAGATGAAAAAGAGAAATTAGAAACTAGACTGAATTAAGAGACACTGTCAGGACTGCTTCTCGGATGGTCGAATAGCTTTGGACTTTTCTCGTTAGCTCTCTTTTAAGTTATACAATCATATGCACTCTTCATGTCTATAACCAAGTGTTACACAATTAAGTCCTTCCAGAAGAGACTGTCTGAAAATGTGCGCCATTATCTCCATACTTAAACAATAACACACTTGTTTTCACCCCGCCTTCCGCTGTAGCCGTTTATGACGACTATAAACACTTTTGACTTCTGTTGTTGAAAATTGTTCGATATTAAATTCATCAGATTTTATTGAATTCTTTCTGAATATTTAGGTCTTGTTTGTCAGATTAGGGTTTCTTCCCTTTCTTCTTTCTCCACCGAAGAGTTTAATTTCAATGCTAGTCATCAATCGATTTTGTGTCATGTTTTGTATACTTAAGTGTTTCAGTTGGGGTCATAGGATAGAATAAACAAACAATATTCAAAGTAAGAATATCTGGCCAACCATATGGGCAAATAGATGTTTGCCTTTATAAATTTGTTTCCTTAAAGTTTTCCATGTGGATTTTGTCCTGATTACCAATTTAAAACCAAAATCAAGGTCACATAACTTTTAAATCCCTCTCCATCTCTTCCTATAACTTCAAGTTTCACAATTGTATCCCAACTGCAGGTAATGTCTCAGTTGCCATGGAAATTATAGTCCTAGCCTTTGGGGGTTGGAGGTGCAGACACACAGAGTAACAGTCAATCAACACCTCCAATATAGTAAAGAGGAGAGAGGAAGTGGGGAATCCAAAAGGACCAAATCTCTTTTGTCCCTGAGATGTGCTGATAATTGGATAGTGTGACTTGACAGATGTAAGGTCTGTAGCAGGACTGCACATTCTTTCTAACCGTCTTTTTACGGCAAAGGTTTTGTGTTGTACTGTATGTATCAATAGAAACAGAATGATTTGAAAAGTTGGAGAGTTGTATTTTGTCTTTTAGTCCTACTTTCATATCACCCCAAATCACGCAAAAATACTTTTATACTGTAGCAGTACATAAGTAAAGATTACAAGGATTGGTGCACTTTGCACAATAGTCACAATAAAATGACTGCACTGACAAATGCATATGCTTTTCTATTCATTTGCCTCAAATTCTATGAGCTTGATTACACCTGAAATTAACATGCTGCTGTGGTGATTAGAGAGAAATGCTGCGTAAAATCTACATTTGAGGGCAGGGTGGGTGCTAAATTGCCCATTTAATCTGTCATGTCTGCCTTTATTTGACAATCCCATGTTTCTGTTTTTGACCCCATAAGGGCACTTGAGAGCCCATGTGCTAATCCAGTTGGTCCAAGTCGCCCACAAGGGGCTCTTCTGTAGACACTCAATGCATACTTGGAGCACTCATTTGCCCCTTGGGTTAGCCCAAGAGCTTCTGGTCTACAAACCAAGGCCCCAAGAACCCACCCTCCTGGGGAACGAGCTCAGGTGCACATAACACTAACACTAAATGTGAACATAACACTAATCCAAAACTTTACCTAACCCTGTGCTCAGTCAATGTGCCACCTTTCTTACTTTGCCCCTGCACCTAAGAGTGATTTCTAGGGTGATCTAAGTACACTTGACCCCAAAGGTCAGTTCGTTCGATAGTGTGAACTAGCGCTGTTGCCAACTAAGGATTTATATAGTCGAATCAGAATTGTCAAGTCTTGCCTATAGTCGAATCATCTGTTTATGGGCAGGAAGGGGGGGTTAAACACGGTAGCTCCACTTTAATCTCGAGAAGCTGCAGAGCTGCAGTCTCTGTTCATTACTCGCTGTAACTTATACTGAACATTTCCAGCTAAACTGAGGCTTAATGTTGACCATTTTTTCTCTGCTCGCCTGCCATTCACCGGTCTTGTGCAGAGTTCAGAGCGTGCATGCTGTGCAGCTGACAACTGCATGCATGTCGCGGTTTCTCGCGGATCTATTCCAAGTAACAATTGAAAAATTATATAATAATCTTTGTGTGGTTCATCAATGGTGATAAATGATCTGAATTTCCTACGAGGTGTGGACAACACGGCACAACACCGGCAGAGCTGATGCTCTCTCTCTTCCTCGTATGTCAAACACACACACCCTTTGAAGCGTACCAACGCCCCCTACCTTAAGGGTTAGGGTTAAAATGTTGGATTTATTCACACACTTAAAAAAATATATATTAAAAGCTTCTTTCTTTTCACATTTTTATTTACAGCATAATATGTTGAAATTTCTATCATAATAGGCTGTATATTAACTTATTTGGAGAAAACCGGCGTGTAAAATGAGACATTGAGCTCCCCCACATTCACCTGATTCCGCCCACTTTTAATACTTCATCCTTCTGCATTTTTCATCCGACTTCAGTTAATACTGATACCTCACGTCTGGTAGTAGTTTGCTAGTTATAATGGTTAGATGATTTATTTTTAGCTAGCAATAACCAAACTATGTATATGACAAGTAATGCCCCAAATATTTCGAAATGGAAGCAGACAGAAAACTACATAAGAAGAACAAATGGTCCTAAAGTGTCCCTTCCATCGTCAGTGTAAACATGGGTAATTAGCATAGGCAATTTGACAATATGAAGAAGTAGCCAGAGAGAACCGAGTGGGACATATTTTACAAACCTTACTTAGACCTGTCTGAAAGAGTTGATGGAGCAGCTATGAAAAATTATAAAAGTACCGAGACCTACGTGTAGGCTATGGTACTGTTACACACAGAGGGGGATTTCATCTTTTTAAAGGCCAATGTGAAACCCAGCCAGTCCAGCAGCCCGAACCTTACGGCACAGGTACTACCGTTACTAGTTACTAGCACCCAGGGATCAGTGGCTTCGTCGCTGGTTCGGGAAGGTCATGTAGCCACGCAGCCTCGATATTATGAAAGGTAAGACTATCTAGATTATACATACATTATTATTATTATTACCTTGCAACGTTTGTGTTGTTAACAGACGTATGTTATTAATGTGAGTACATTCCTGTAAGGTTTAGGGGAATCTACAGATCTCACCTTGTTTACGTCTATAAAAAATAACTATTTACTGACAGGTAACATCTGGTCACATTGAAAACGTTTATAAAGAACTATTAACTGACAGGTATCATGTGATCAAATTGTAAAGGTTTATAAAAATGATTTACTGACAGCTAACATCTGGTCACATTATAAAGGTTTATAAAGACAAACTAAGGCGACTGACTAAGGCAGTGGTTCCTCAATGTTGTTCCTCAGAGTTATATGTACAATGCAGCCCGATCAATATCCATATCTGAATGAGAGATGTAACTAACTAAGTGGTCGGCTAACATCTGCGATATATGTAAACAGGAATAATGTGAGCTATAGTTAGAAGATATTATGATCTCCATTACACTCTAACACCTTAATGTCAAATATGAAATACATAGCGTTAGGTACTGTTAGGCAATGGTAATCATGCAAATACATTGTATTTAGTTACTTTAGTTACCTGCTCGGTACTGATCTATAAATGTATTTATAGAACGGACTTAACAAACGTAACTTTATGCAGTTGAAGACATATATAACTAGCTTATCTGAATCTGACAACCTGTCCGGCACCAGACGTAGCTTCTTTACAGGAGCATCTTAGCCGAACACTTCATCAGTCGGCTATCCCGAAATGATATGAACCATAGCTATGAACACACGGGCGCAGTGCGCTTTAGGTGTAAGTTGTAAAATGCACAACAACACTCCGACCTTAGTCACATTATGCTCATAACGTTGTGTGTGCAATTGTTCTCGCCTCTTAAAACTTCTCATCTTTTCTCAGTTATTGTCTGACGTTACTGCTAGCAGCTAACTTAGGTCCCACTCAACTGGAAGTAATGGTCCCACTCCGCCGGAAGTAGGATGACAACACAAATGCAATGGCGTCACCCTTGTTGTCGTGGAAAATGAGTTGAATAGCCAAAATGGTAAGATCCTATCCCATTGCGAAGATTCAACTGTGAGATTGACAGTCAAATCAGGCTCCACCCATCGAAGCATCGAATCTTCGACTATTCGGGGTCAGCCCTAGTGTGAACACTGTGTACTGTACTGTACTTTTCCTCACGGTTAGGCACACAGGTGAACCGTAGATTCATTAGAAGGTTTAACCATCATGGTTTGAAAAACAGTTTTACTGCGTGTCACTTGTTAAAGTAATAAATCTGTAAATCGTGATGCAGATATGCAGTGAAAAGATAGAAAAACAGCTGCATGCTATGTTTAACTCTGAAGTGCAATGATTAGTTAGGGGAGAGTGACTAATTTAAAAGACGTTGCATTCTGTAGGCTGTGACTTCGGAACATTGTCTGATTTTCTGATCCGTGCCTTAAACACACAGAATGATCCAAACCGTGATTTTTGTGATCCGTTGCACGCCTAGTTCATTGAAAAAGTGGTCTCGAGTACAGTTCATATGTATTCAGGTACGGATCGTATCAGGTGTAAAAACATCTGTACTGTAATTCTAGTTTGGCTTTCGCAGTGTGAACTCATGCCTCTCCTCTGTCTTCTCATTTTGCCAGTCAAACTAACAAAAGGAATTGTTGTCAATCTATCTTTCCCAGATTGAAGTCCCCTGGTTGCTTTAAGGTCTTTCTCACAATGAGGGTAACAGTGATTAAGGTTTAATGTTCACACTGGCTTAATATTGTGGCTTTTTTGTTCTGTTTTTTTAAACCTCTCTTTCCTACTCCAAACTGTACTGGAAAGGAATCCACAGGAATATCAGTTTCAAAGGTCAAATCTGCTGGTCTGACTTTTGGACAGGTCATCAGTGTTAAAAGCATATAGAGCTTTTTTGCATCTAGATATAAAGCACCGTGAGCGCTACTTTTGGGCCTTAAGGCAGTTCAGTAGAGCAGTTGTGTGTGTGCTTTATCCACCTAGTGGACTGCATGTAGCTCTGTCTGTCTGGTGTGAGAGGGAGCGTTTTACAGGAAGAGAAAGGTTCCATACGTGTTTATGAATCTTGTGTGTGTGCATGTAGTACTATAGCAGGGACGACGTGCTGTAAAAGACCTAAAAATAGTTTGCCACATAAGCTCATTGCTGTAAGTCTGGCGCTTTGGCCCAGAAATGGCTTGCATAACCCAAGAGATTAATGCAAAAAGAGCTATCCACTGAGGTTACATAACGTCTTATTCAATTGGATTGGTCTTCAGATCCTCTGTGTTGCACACTTGTTTTTCTCTGCATTTTGTTCTCTGTCTTGTACGTGCTCTATTTTGACCCTCACTGCAACACCTTTAAATCTCTCTCTTCCTTCTATTTTCTGTTTCTGCCAGTGTCTCCTATTGCTTTTGGTTAAAATGACCATCTCTCACTTTCATGTTTGTCAACATCAGTGGACTAAATGTGTTCTGACCTTGTTAAGTGGCAGCCTCAGTGAAGAAAACATTAAATATTACTAATGCAGTGTGCAGAATAAGCAAGTGGATGTTCATGTGTGGGTGGTTGTGGGAGTTGCTGTGTTCACTACTTTTTTCTCATTTTGTTCCAAGGTGTTTCTGTTTTTCTGTAAAGTCAAAGGCTAACCCTGGGCCTCATAAACACCTCTCATTCTATCTGTCTCTCCCACTGTCTCTCTGAGTAATTTACGCCTGGCATAAAAATGCATCTTGTATCCAGATTGTATCTAGATATGATTTAAACCTGATTACATTTACACCTGGTATTAATGTGCATTCATTTCCAGTGTCCCCACTGAGATCCAATCTCTCATCGGTGCACCAATGTAAATGCTCAGACAGAAAGTGAAAATTAAACTTAAGATTGCCTGACATCATTTCCTTGTGCTACCTTTGAACATAATGTTTACTCCTTTCTGTTATAATAGTAGTATATATTAGGTTTAACTCAACAGTGTGACTTCTTGTTCACAAACAGATCCGTTCAGTTCACTGTTCACCAAAAACATGTGCACGTTCAATGAACGTCGCTATTTAAGGGCGTTCATGTACAACACTAGATATACTGCATTTACACTTGTGTTCAATGAGGTCACAATGCAGCAACGCATCAAATCACAATCCGCAGTGTGTCTTCCGTGCATTTACACCTTTTATTGCCATGTTTAAATTGGCTACATGTCTCTTCACCCCTATTAACTTGACTCCCTCACCTTCCACCATCATTAAAGTGAAGCCTGTAGAGACTGGAGCTGCTCTCCCACAGGCTGGCTATGAGCTGCCTTACTATTCCTGCCCCAAGAAGATAAGAATACACACACACACACACACACACGCGCGCGGTGAACATATGTACACAAATACATATTCTCTTTAAAACCCTGATCTTGCTTTCCTTCCTTCTCCCTGGCAATTAGGCGGCTCTCACTTTCCTTACATCACTGCTTTCTCTTATTTCCTAATACTTTTCTTTTCCTTCTGACTTTGTTGTGCAAGTGAACAACTATGCAGGTTTAGAAGGAAACAACTTGTAAAGCAGCTGACTCGAAACATTATTATACATTTGGCTGTAAGTGTGGGGGAGAAGCGTCTCCTGTTAAAAAATATCCAAGCTTTGAGTTATGTAGGGAGTGTGTATCTGATCTTTATCCAAGAGAACCTGCTGAGTTGTGTGAAACTCCTGAAGAGACTTGTGAGGTAGCTCCGTCTTCACTGTAGCACATTAACATTGATCAGTTGTGGGGTCTGTTTTTGTGTGTGAGTTGGGTGTGTGAGACAGAGTGTGCAAATGAGTAGTATGCTCAGTCTGCATCATTTTGTCTGCTTAGTGTGTCTGAGTTAGCAGACACAAATCACAAGCAAACTCCCTCTCCTCTCCTCTCCTCTCCTCTTCCTCTCCTCTTGGAACATCCTTTCTCTTCTCTTCTCCTCTCCTCTCTGTAGATCCTATGTCTTCTCCTCTCTGCTCTTCTCTCCTCTCCTCTTTATATATCCTATCTGCTCTCCTCTTTTTGTCTATCTGTTCCTTTTTCTTTCTTCCTGCAGTTGTTCCTCTCTAAGCTCAAATCAATGTGCTTGTTAGCAACTTCCCAGATTTTTACAGCATTTCATCACCCCTACCCTTACTTGCAACCCCTTAGAGACACACACACCACAGCAGCACACACTTGGTAATGACTTCCTTTATCCCTTGTCTCAGATATGAAACAAGGGAAAAAACAGTTGTGGCCCATGGGTGACTTTGTCTTTCATTACTGGTGTTGCTTGACTCACATCTTCACATGACATTACCTTTAATTGGTCTGCGTGACACAACTGGGACTCGGAAATACAAACAGGACAAGCTGTTGTTGACGCTTCTTTAGCTGATTTAGCACAATCCTTGGTGTACTTACACAAGTGTGTCTGTGTATGCTGGTATATCGAGTCCTTTTTCCCTAGGTTTTTATCCCTTTAACATGGGGGCAGTTTTACAACGTGACTAAAACCTTGGTCATAAGTAATAATGTAAATTGAAAATTGTGAAATGAGACAGATCATTTCATCTGGAACATTGCTGACACATAGATAGATATAGTATAATATATAATCTTAAACACTGCATTTTTCAGTGCTACAAGGAGTTGTAGCATGCACAACGAAGAGCCAATGTTTACATTTTCCAAGACAAAGTTTCACAGTGAGTAGTACGTTAGCCAGTTAGAGAATTACATATTTACTTTATATTTTGTGGTTATGGCTGATACTGGTGCAGGATCAGCAAAGAGAAAAGGGGACAGTGATGGAGCCAATCCCAGCTGACATCGGGCGAAACCTAGTCCGTATGTCTTTGGACGGTGGGTGAATGCCAGAGCACCCAGAGAGAACTCATGTAGACGGGGTTTGAACCTACAACCTTCTTGCTGTGAGGTGACAGTGCTAACCACTACACCACCATGCCACCCTAACCTTAATGTCAAAAATTACCATTACCTTTTATCTAGCTTGTTCAGAGTCCAGAGCCACGATCATAACATCATAACAGCACCTTCTGAGCAACAGGTTAACATATATAAATCTGTTTTCCTGTTTTTCTCTGAACAGGTATCAGCAGAAACATTTTTCTTTTATCACAGAGCAGCAAAACAGTCTATGTTCAGTAGCAAGTGTCCCTGTTAGAGTGAGGTGAATTGTTTGCCTCACGCACACACCTGCTTGCTGGCGAAGTTGAATTGTCTTGAACTTTTTGTACGGAATTTGCATGGCATTGCATCCCCACAAAACTAGATGAAGGCCTATCAGGTAAAGTTATGTAGCCTATAATTTTAACTTAAGTTAAATAGGCTACAGCTGTGTAGCGCACTGAAGAAGCTGTTGCCTTGGTTACTATCCATAGAGCTCCTGACGTTTTTTTGCAGAGCTCTTGTCTCCGTTTCTGTTTACCCAAGAGAACCCACGGGGCCAAGTGACTACGTTGTGATTTTAAGAACGTTTCTACTTCGCTTTGGCATTTGATTGCTTGTCTTGCTTTTGTTTATCTACTTCTCCCACATGCTGATCAACATCCTGCCCCTCCTGTGACCCATGGTTTGACTGTATGTGTATTCAGAGTCAGTGAGCAACGGACTTTCAAAATAATAATAAAAACTGTGTTAACGTGTGATAAAATAATTGTCTGTGGTAATTAATTAATGCGTTAACGCGTTATTATCACGTTAACGCATTAATGCCCAGCCCTATTAAATACTTTTACAGAGGAAAGAGGGATTTTTGTGTAATAATACTTTAAATATATATTTTTCCACATATTTAGCACGTAACAAGATGTTGACTAACAGTTCACATAGAGACACAAGATTGAACTTGGGAAATGTATTTTTTATTTGTTATGTGTCTTTAAGTGTCATATATACTCAAAATTCCCATTTGTGTTAAAGGTAGGTCGTCTGCACAATATGTCACACTTTGCAATGTTTTAATTTTGTCACTACTCCCACGCCTAACACTGATAGTAAAGCCTTAGTCCTTAATCTTTGTCTTTATAGACACAACAGGAAAAACCAAAATGCACAGGTGTAACTAATAATATTAACAATGCTCTATATATTTAAGATCCAAGTCAGCCTTGCCAGCATGCACAATAGCATGCTGGAACATTGACCCCATTTACACTCATCACTTCATGTGTCTCAGGCAGATCTGATTGAAATTGCTCGCATTTTAGCCAGATGTTAAAAAGACAAATGCATCATTCTCTCCAAGACGCATGCATAATATTTTCTCCTTCAAAGTTTAGGAGGTCGGACCCCTGTGACAATGGCAGCTGATGTTACACTGAAATTAGCTGTCATATTTTCTGTCCTTTGAGACAGGGAGAAAGCAGTTCCAGCATTCAGTCATCCAGAAAGCGTTTAGCTGATCTCTGGTCAGTTTGTTCACTGAATGATCTGTGTGGTTGAGAGGGAGGCATGAATGAGAACTTCCAGGTGCATTACCTCCACCTTCTGGACTGGAGTGGTGCCAACCCTGATGCATGTAGCCCAGGTAAATGATGGATCCAGTCAGATTTGTGACCCGGGCTAATAAATACTCATATTTATTGCTAGGTGTAAATGAAAGTCTATGAAACTACATCTGAATTTTATCCAGATACAAGACACATGATATGACAAGTGGCTCAAGAATCCTAAAAAGGTGTCATTATCAATTACACCTGTGTTTTTCCAAAAAAAAAAAGGTTTATGGTCCCCATGGAGAAACAGGCTTCTCTGTAAGCCATTTTGGCACATTAAATCATATTGTCCAGTGTGTAAAAGAAAAATAGCAACTGACCAAGAGAGAAGGGTAGAGTGGAGAGTAAAGGTCATCTTGGTATTTACTTCGCCTCAGTTGTCCCGACTGCGTGGCAGAAGGCTAAAGGATGTCAGCCTCTACCATCTGCAGGACCAAAACAGTTGGCTGTGGCTGAATAAAGTAAGGGAAAAAGAAAAGCTAGACAGACAGGTACAGCAAGGGTATGTGTGTGAGACAAGATGTGTCTGTTGCATGAGAGTGTGTGTTTTGTCATCCCAGACCCAGGCGCTCAGGGCTTTTCAATCTCTTCTTACTGGGGAATAGAAGCAGGAGAGGGGAGTTGTATCGTTGAATAGACTCCAAGGCCCACGGACACATTAAACGGGGCTCCAATAAAACCACCACTATCAGCCATTCATCAACGTCCTTTCCCTCCCCGAGCTTTATTTCACATGAGAGGTTGCCTAAGGCAGACGCAAAAGGGAATAAGGAAAAAAAAGTACTGATAAGAGAAGTTGGAGGAAGTGTAATGTCATGTAGTAACACATCTGAAATTCTCTAAAATGCTCTGTCTGTCTGACCCATTACAGCCCTTGTTGCCTCACTAATCTAGGTTATTGTAGTTTATCTTGGCTAACCTAAAGTGGAAAAAATAGCAAGCATTGCTGAACAGGTAATAATGACACGAAACCATGTGAGAACAACATCGATGGAAAATTCATGGATACAGGTCAGTCACAAGATTGCTGACGTAATCGCTGACGTAATCTGTACTCTGCGCATGCGTTGGCGTCTGTAGCTACCTGTCGGAAGCTCCGTCTTAAACCTGACTCTTATCCGGTTTTAATCCACACTTTTTCGTTACATTTTTTATATCCTTTTTTTTAACTTAAGTTTTTAACTTAAGTTTTGCGTAGGTTGAGGATTTTAGTCATCCGACATGGATTTTAAGCTAGATGACCGTAAAAGCGCTATCAACGCTACTGATCACAACAAAGCTACGGCGACTAATGTTATGCTAGGGAGATAACTCTGCCCCATGAGGACTGCACACTCCTTAAGAAAGCGAACAAAAAGATTGCTGACCTTATGGAAGACATCCGCCGACTTTCAGAGGAACTCAAAGAGAAAGATTCCCTGCTGACTGGCTTTATGAATGTGGCTTCAGTACAAGCCAAACAGATTGTTTCTCTTAGCGCAACCGCTAACATCCACGACACCGTGCTATAGGACCCCTCTACCCTTCCAAGGCTTTCCTCCAGTCAACCTGGTGCCGTGGCTGCAAGAGAGGCTCGGACAGGGCTGCCTCTCCTCCGCACATCGGCCTCTCCAACCGCTATGCAGCTCTGTCTGATGACACTCCGGTCCATCCAGCGGATGCACCTGCGGCTTTGAGTCTCCCTGATACGGATCCCTTTCGACAGGATAGTGCCTGCCGACACTGTTGCATCTCCTCCACCGGCTACATCTCCTGCACTGGTGGCAAACGGTGATCGGCTGGACCGCCGGTCAAAAACCTCCCCTTCTCTACCGTCTCTACCCTGCACCGTCGGGTAGCCCTCTCAGGTCTGTTACTGCTAGCTACTCCAACACAACACTTGGCAGCTCACACACTCCATCCTCAGTCCGCACGCAGTGTTGAAGCAGATTCTGCTCAGTCCTGCTCTGGAACCCCACAACCGGCATCTCCTCATCCCCTTTTCTCCCCAACCACACTAATGATTGGTGACTCCATAACCAGAAACATCCGTTTCTTTAACGCTACCACTCACTGCTTCCCCGGTGCCACCACGGCTGACATTTTAAAAACACTCCAGGACCTAATGCCATCGCTCCTGTCCTCCATCACAAGCGTGATAGTCCATGTGGGAACAAATGACACAGCTCTTCAGCAGTCTGAGCTGACAAAATTAGATTTTAACCGTCTTTTTAACTTTTTAAAGCAGTGTGGAAAGTCCATTTTTATCTCCGGTCCCATTCCAAGAGTTGGTCGCGGTGCTGGCCGCTTCAGTAGACTCCTTGGCCTCCACGACTGGCTCCAGTCCGCCTGCAGGGCTCACGGTGTGTGTTATTTCGATAACTTTAATATTTTCTGCCAAAGAATGTCTCTTTTTAAGACAGACGGACTTCACCCAAACACACAGGGCTCAGAAATGTTAGCTGCTCACATAGAGCATGTGGTGCGGTCCACACATGACTTACGTGAATGACTAATCATTCATGCAGCACACCTGGACGCACCACCGGTCACTGAACAGAACTCTGCCTCACTGCCACAAACAACTGTCTCCACCTGCTGGCATGTAAAGCCGTCTGCTCCCAGCACTGTTCCAAAGACTGTCATCATTACGCATAGACCAGTAAACCGAAATGTGCACATCCCACACAGAAATCATAGTAATCTTATAAGGATTAGGACAACTGCACCAACTCCAGCACCTAGAACAAACTCATTTAAAATGGCTCTCTTCAATGTGAGATCACTTTCAAGTAAGACTTTTATCTTAAATGATTTTATCTTGTCTGCAAATCTAGATTTTATGTTTTTAACTGAATCCTGGTTGCAAATGAATGACTATAGCCAGCTAGCTGAACTGTGTCCGCCTCAATATGATTGTTTTAGTCAACCAAGGGTCAGTGGTCGTGGTGGTGGGCTAGTGAGCGTGTATAGGAAAAATTGAAAATGTCATCAAGTACACTGTGATGAATTTAACTCCTTTTGGAGTTCTCACTCTTAAAGTTGGAGGGCTGCAACCTATCATATTTGTTATAATTTATCGCCCCCCAAAACCTCCTGGAGGATTTTTTGCAGAACTTCCTGAATTTTTATCTACTTTGGTTTTAAATTATGACAGAATTGTTCTTTGTGGCGATTTTAATATTCATGTTGATGACCCATCCAAAGTTAATGCAACTGACTTTTTAAATATGGCCACTTCTTTTAACTTCAAACAACATGTCAAAGGGCAAACACATAACCGTGGTCATACACTGGGTGTCAGCATTTGGAATTAGTGGACATGACCATATCCGACCACAGATGTATTGTTTTTAGCTGTAATTCTCCTGTTACTCATGCCACCTCACCAAGCTCCGCGTGTTCTCACATCTTTAATAAAAGTGTTTCAAAGTTTTGCGCATTCTTTCAGAGCCAAAGCCAACACCTGTCTGATTCCAACACCAACAATCTGGTCGATCACTTCAATCATATCTGCTTGTCGTCACTAAATATTACTGCTCTAAAGCTAGTAAGCAACCCTGGATAAATGACAGCATTCGCAGCCTCAAAAGGGAATGCAGGAAAGCAGAGCGCAGATGGAAAAAATCCAGTCTCCAAGTCCATTACCTCAGTCTGAAGGATTTATTAATTAACTACAATAACATGGTTAAGGATGCGAGAACACACTATTTTTCTGAACTCATTACTACACATAAACACAATCCCAGGTTTCTGTTTAAGACTGTGGATCATCTGGTAAACCCAACCCCTCCTTGTGCCTCAGCTGGAAGTAATGATGACTGTGAATTGT
>NC_060153.1:17710886-17728499 GCF_021292245.1 Micropterus dolomieu
ATTCGCAGCCTCAAAAGGGAATGCAGGAAAGCAGAGCGCAGATGGAAAAAATCCAGTCTCCAAGTCCATTACCTCAGTCTGAAGGATTTATTAATTAACTACAATAACATGGTTAAGGATGCGAGAACACACTATTTTTCTGAACTCATTACTACACATAAACACAATCCCAGGTTTCTGTTTAAGACTGTGGATCATCTGGTAAACCCAACCCCTCCTTGTGCCTCAGCTGGAAGTAATGATGACTGTGAATTGTTTTTATCTTATTTTACCAATAAGGTGGTGTCAATCAGAGCCTCTATTACCCCCGCGGCCTCTTACTCAGAGGTTCCTCACCAGCAACAAGAGAGTTTTAACCAGTTTTATCCCATCGACTTGTCTGAGCTTTTAAAAACAGTATCACAAATGAGAGTGTCTTCCAGCCCACATGATGTAATACCTACAAAGTTTTTACTGAAAGTAATTTGATCTCTGTTTTTAACAGCTCCCTATCTACTGGTTGTGTCCCTGATTATTTTAAAATCTTGCGTGAACCCACTTTTAAAGAAACCTGGTTTAGATCCCTCCCTCCCACATAATTTTAGACCAATTTCAAAACTGCTTTTTATTGCAAAGATTCTAGAAAGAATTGTGTCCAAACAGCTGCTCACTGTACTGGAAAATAACAAAATATTTGAAAAGTTTCAGTCTGGTTTTAGGAAGTACCACAGCACTGAGACTGCCTTGCTTAAAGTCACCAATGACCTTTTAATGTCTGCTGATGAAGGTATGTGCTCAGTCCTGGTACTCCTAGACCTTAGCGCTGCTTTTGACACCATTGATCACAACATCATGTTAGACAGACTGAGGCAATGGGTGGGGATCTCTGGTACGGCCCTAGAATGGTTTTCATCCTACCTGTCAAATAGGAAGTTTTGCGTGTCTGTAAACAACTGTCTCCTCATTCTGTCCAGTTAAATATGGTGTGCCTCAGGGGTCGGTCTTAGGACCCATTTTGTTTTCCTTGTATCTGCTTCCCCTTGGACATATTATCCATAAACATGGTATTTCTTTTCATAATTATGCTGATGATACACAAATGTACTTGCCCGTCTGATCCACAGACCCTGGAATGTTGAGTTCACTTAACAACTGCCTTTGTGAAGTTAAAAAATGGATGTCAAATAATTTCCTCCAGCTGGACAAAACAGAAATCCTGGTCATTGGGTCCCAGCAGATGGCAAAACAAATACTGCCATCTGCTGGTTCCCTAGTAAATCACATTAAGCCTGTTGCAAAGAACCTTGGTGTTTGGTTTGTTAGTAATTTAAATTTTGAGCAGCACACCACAAAGCTTGTTCAATCATGTTTTTATCAACTTAGAAATATAGCAAAAGTTCTATCTATGTTAACTTTTAAGGACACCGAGACCATTTTACACGCCTTGATATCATCACGCCTGGATTATTGCAACAGCCTTTTCACTTGTTTAACCCAAAAATCTACTGATCGACCCCAGACTGTCCAGAACTCAGCTGCCAGGCTTTTAACCAGAACAAAGAAATATGACCACATCACCCCTATTTTAGCTTCATTACACTGGCTCCCAGTAGGTTTTAGAATTGAATTTAAAATTTTATTGATCACTTTTAAAGCTCTTCATGGCCTCTCGCCTTGTTATATTTCTGACCTTTTAGTCCCATACGCACCAGCACGTACCTTGAGATCCTCGGGCAGAGGTCTGCTGTCTGTTCCAGAGTCTCGACTGAAAACTAAAGGGGACAGAGCGTTTGCTGTCAGGGCCCCGAGGCTCTGGAACAGCCTGCCCGAGGAAATCAGGTCGGCTGAGTCAGTGAACTCTTTTAAGGCCCTTCTTAAAACATACTTTTATAGGAGAGCCTTTCCCGATCTTATTTGACTTTATTTTATTGTATTTTACTTATTTTATATTTATCTTAAACGTGTATTTTAGTCTTTTCAATGTTTTCTTGCTTTTATCTTGTATTGTTTTTGTATTATTGTGTTTTGGGTATTATTGTCTTTACACTTGTTAAAGCACTTTGTAACTTGTTTTTGAAAAGTGCTCTGCAAATAAAGATTATTATTATTATTATTATTATTATTATTTGCTGACTATAAAATGCAACTGCCTTAGAGTAACATAAAGACAATCAAATTTGCGTAGTAAGAATTCATTCAACTCACATCTCAATCAAAACATACTAATTGCAAAAACAAGTATGCCATCACATCATTTACAGTGTCTGTTTGATGAAGCCAAATGTATTGCACTACTTTTTTTTTTTATTACGCAATTTGTCATTTTAATAAAATGTCTGCACTATATAAATATATGTAAAATACGTGTTTGTTTTTTTTAATTCACATGGTTATTACGCAACTTAGGAAGACAGCATAAAAGGTTGTGTAACTCAGTGAATGTCAAAACATCATAGATACTGTAGGGTGAGGCTAAAAGAACTAAACTCATTCTTGGGTTAGAAAAAACAAGCCCTGGCTTGATAGATAATAAACCTCCATAATGGTTCTTAATTGGTTCTCAGTGCAATGGTGCATGACCACCACTGATAAATTAGTGTGCAGAACCTGCAAGAGCAAGCACATTGTCATATATTTTGATGTTGGGAAGGTATGCAGTCATGCATTAAAGGAAAGTATCAATAGTTACATCATCAATTATGTGAAACGTAAAACTGAGGAGGTGGTAGAAGATCACATACAGTACATGCTCAGTGTCAACTATGTGTTCTTTATATACTCATTAGAATATTTAATTGTATATTTAAAAAACTAAAATAACTTCAATGACATTCAAACCAGAGACACCAATTTATCATGTCCGTGCCAAGCACTGCTAAAAAACGGACTCATAAACCTCGTTATCCACATTTTCCTTCAGTGAACTTGACAAAGCTTGTGAGTTATATCAGAGCCCTTGTTATCTCCACTTTCACTGAAAAGAGAGTGCAGCTGATGTGAGCAAAGTCAAGCATAATTGGGTTCGGTACCTACATACTCCTCACAAGGCGTCTTTGGAGTTGTTAAGAGTTAACACAAGAACCCAAAGCATTTTTGCTAAATGATGCTGTCAGTGTCTCCTCTTCCTAATGGCTTAAAAAGTGACAGGCTGCCAAAGCGAGGCTCAAACTGATGTCAGTACACCTGATATTTCTGTAGACCTCTCCACAAAGAAAATTGGGCCACTTTAGGGCAGCCAGCATTCAAATTACGCTAAGCGAAGAAAGGCTTCGCTAAATCGCTAAATATAAACAGATTTCTGTCTTTTCTCTCCCCTGTCCTTTCTTCGTTTGAGTTCCCACTTTGTCTCACTTTAGCCTTTTCCTCTCACTCTATCTCTGGTTTGTGCAGCAAATTCTGGGTAATAACTGAACAAAAGAAGGTAAAGACAGTTACAAAACACATAGTTCTTTTTGTGGATGCCTACAGCCTGATTATGCAGGCACCCAACCCTCACTTCCCCTGGTTTCGATTGGTCTGGCGTCTGCTGCTGCCAGCCACAGAGACGCTGTAAACTGACGACACACACCATCAAAAGAGAGCACCTTTCTTGCATTTGTTTCACTGTTAGAAGTCAGTGTTTGTTGTAGTCCGCAAACAGTGATAGAGTGGAAAAAAGTGTTGGAACCCTAGTCCCGCGTTCATCACGTAATTAAACTGAGGAAAACGTCATAAGAATCATTAAGGCACTGGCTGTGCTGCCAGTGTGACACACCGTGTGTGCATGTGTGTAATCCCAGAGTGTGTAAAGAAAAGAAAAGAAGATACCTATGCACTAAAGCCGTCACAAGATGCCACCCAGACAGCTACTTACAGCTGTTGTAAGAACGCCTCTCACCTTTGTTCTCCATTTTTCCTTTAGATTTTTGGCTAACAGCTGACTTGACCAACAGCGCAGTTGCGCATCCACGTCAAGGATGGTGCATTCAGTAACGCAGTAACACAACATTACTTGGATTAGTAACTGTAATAATATTAGTGCTTTGGAAATAGTACTCTGTTACACTACTAGTTACTGGGAAAAGTAATATCATTACAGTAACACATTACTGAGTAACATTACTGAGTAACGCATTACTGCCCAAGATTGCATTTGTCTGATGGAGAGATGTGAGCAGCATCATGAATAATGGGGATTTGAACCCTGCCTGAGACCTAGGATGAGTTCTCATGGTACATCTGAACTGTGCAGCTCCTGGTCCTTTTTGCATGGACCACGTATTGCTACTGCAATATAATTCCCCTTGTGTCACTTCGGTTGTGCTGTCATTGTGGTTGGATTGTGGTTTGCCTGTGAGTCTATAGCCATGCCAGCTGCTCTGTGAGTCTGTACTGAGGTACAGCAATTGAACAAATTTTCACCTTAAATTTTTATTTGAAAATGGCATTAAAAGTGTGGAGATAATCCGAATTCGACCATAAATATATCTATAGCAAATTTCAGCAAATAGTTGTCAAGATATTTCACTCAACCCCAACACTGTTTAACTTGCGGTGGCGCTAGAGGAAAGTCAGTGGATTTGTTCACTGGGGACCATGAATGTCTGTGCAAAATGTCATGACAATCCATCAAACGGGTAATTGAGATATTTCAGTGTGGACCAAAGTGGTGGCCCAAAAAACCGACAGACAGACCAACATCGTCAACCGAGCTACGGCACCAGCATGGCTAAAATCTACTCGGTTAAGGTCAGCGATCAATTGTGATCAACGTTGTCTGTCAAAGATTGATGTTTTGATGGCCCATTCATCCAACACAACTTCCCTCTTCTGAAGACTTTCCGGTTTTATAACGACACACCATTTCCTCCTTTGCTCCCAAAAGACAAGAGTCATAATTTCAATGGCCGCTTGAATGTCTTTTTTCACAGGTGGACGGTCTCAGAAATTCTCAGTGTGCAATAAAATTGACAGTGTCACTTTAAGTCTGTGCCACTGTTTATTTCCACCCCATCAGACTAAAGACTTTTGATACCTTTGCACGGCCATATCAGCTCTAAGTGTGAACAAACAACTTGCTAATTAACACTTGTCAAGTCCAAATGATAGCTGCTGAAGAAAACAATTCTGAAAACCTTTTCTGAATGTTATTGAGGCATAGATGAGAGGTGGGTCTACACTTTTACTGCCATTGGTCTTTACTCTACTTCCAGTGTGGACAATCTAATTTCAAGTGTGAGCTTGAGCTCAATTCAGGCAGCTGAGTGCAGCTTCAGAGGGTCAACGGTCTTACAGCACACATCAATAAAAATGTGTTCTCAGTTGGTGCTCTGCCCTGTCTGCTGGTTAATACTAATGAGCTCACTTGAATACGCTGTGTGGGATAGCACTTGAGCAAAAGGCATCTGCTGTATCACTTGACTGGCACTCTTCTTCTGTTTCATTCCTTCCTGAGTGCCGGTGGCAGGTTGCAAAGTGGATTTATCTGATCTGCACCATGTGTGAGAGCATAATGATACGCAGATCTGCAAAAGTATCTATTTACACACTCATATCCCACCATATGCATTTTCAAACGTGTTTGTGTGTGTGCTGTGCGTGTGCTACGTGGGCTCACATGTGTATCCATTGTGTGTTTTCAATTCCCTTGATTTGCTCCGTCACAACCAATGTCAACTCTATTTCTTCTTGATTTAGTGGGATTAGATCAAAAGTTGCTGATGAAGGAGAAAAGAGTAGACCTCCTTATGTCTTGGGAGACAAAGCAGGAGCTTGCTTTATTAGCAGAGGGTGCATATATATTGTGTGTGTGTGTGCGTGTGCACGTACGTAAATAGGTTTATCTGTAAATTCACATTCCATCCAGTCACCAAAGTCAGACCTTGGAGGTTATAGAGGTGTGTTTTCCTGTTCTTATTATCACCTCGCTGTACAGATGCCTCTTTCTCTCTTTCTCTTTCTAACTCTCTCAAACACAAACACACATATTTCCTCTCTCAGAAATTGATATCCCCCTTTCTTGCATCAATTTTAAACTAGTTTCAGCCTCTTAATCTTGTCTTTACATTACCTGATTTATTTTTCTCTTCTTGCCCTCTCCTCCTCCCTCCCAATTTTTAACCCTTTTCTCTCTGACTATTCACCCCTTTCGACTAACTTGTCATTTCTCCTTTCACCTTGCTCCCCAATCTTTCTCTGTCTTTCTCCCCCCTGCGTCTCTAATTCTTCCTCTCTGCACTGGAGCTCTTCATCTGAGAATTGTATTATCTCTGACAGAAATGTTTTCCTTTCCCTTCTTTCATCTCTGATTCATCCCTCCCCCTGATGCTCTCTCTCTCTCTCTCTCTCTCTCTCTCTCTCTCTCTCTCTCTCTCTCTCTCTCTCTCTCTGTATTGGTGTTTATGATGCCTTGCGGCTCCCTTATCTAATGCACCCTGCCTTGGCTGATAACTGGGGCCTGTCAGCTGCTTTTAGCACTGCCGTATATGCATGTGTGTCGGTGCGTATGAGTGCTTGTGTGTAAAAGAGTGTGTCGAATGTTATGTACATATCTGCTTCTGTGCGTGCGTGCGTGTGTGTGGTTGTGTGTGTGTCTTTCAAATAAGAGAAACTTTGCCAACACACACACAGATTGCCATCCCCTGGGTGTAATCAGAGGCGGATGTGGAAACAGATGATTACATGGATGTTTGAGTGTTTGATTACGCTGTGTGTGTGTGTGTGTGTGTGTGTGTGTGTGTGTGTGTGTGTGTGTGTTTGCGTGTGCCCACATGTGGGTGTACCCAACTATCATTTGATTGAGATGAGAATTAAGAACATGCTGATTTACAGCAGTATTTACTTTTTTGAATTGAATTTTTTATATTCCTCTACGCTACCACAAATGACACTCACCTACACACACACACACACTGACATCAGGTAACTTCTTGACATGTAAGGTAGACTTGTCTTCCTAAAATGGGAGTATTATACTGCCTAGAGCTGCCTCCAGGGTCCATGCATAAGCGGATCAAGCTGGTGTTGCACATTTTTGTCGTCATGTCACGGTGATAAACTTTTTAACCAAATTCAACTCTGCGAGTTTTAAGGCAGAAACTTTTTGATGTTACCTTATGCAACACCATGGCAACATTTTCATGACATTTTTTTATTTTTTTTGGTTTCGCTATTTGTTTTGTGTGTGGCCCTTCATTGAATAGTCAGTGAGGCTTGTAAACATGTTTGCATACCAAGTCCACATTTCCTTCAAAGTAAAGTCTGTTAAACAGTCCTGGCGAAAGATTTAGACATTATGTTCTATTTCACACCATCTTTGCTCTATAAATGTGCTCCCTCGGTGTTACTACTCTCCTATATGGACATACATTTTGTATATTTGTCTTCTTTCCTGGCAGTGTGAGGACTGTTTATATTTTTCTTGCGTGCACAATACCTGTGTACGTTAAGCTTTGTCAACCAGGTAAGACATCAAAACAAAAAATTAAGACAAAAAAATTGTTATTTTGGTTCTGAAATTCGACTGAATAAGCAATTTGGATGTACAGAGAGTTGTTTTAATTCGCTTTGACTTGCTTGAATAATAAGACAAGTATAAAATCAAAAATGTGATTAAAATAAAGTGCTTAGCTTTGAATGTCAAAACATTTTCATCACATTGAAGGGCAACGAAGAGATCATCCTGCCAGTGCCATTTATTCTTTTATAATAGAAGCTGAAGAAAATGTGTATAGACACAACATAGTTAATGTAGTACAAAGCTCTAGGCATCAGTATGTACTGTATATTCGAAAGAATTCTTATTTTATAGCCCGGTAGAACAGCAAATATGAAGTGAACCAGCCCATAACAAAATCTACATTTTATCTGGATCTGATAACAAATGATTTTGTCATGAATCTGTTTTTTTCATTGTGGGTTACACACAAATACACACACAAACACATACACACAGCGCTTGCCATGGTCTCAACTGCTTCCAACCCTTTCTCACAGCCAATCCCGTCTCGCCCTCTGTCAGCCAGGACAGTAGGCATGACATTAGCTGACAGCACTGGTTGGAATTCCCTTCACTTTTTGTGTCATGCAGACAAACACAAACACACACACACACACACACACACACACACTGTGTTCTCTCTTGAATACAGTCCAAATGCACATGTGAGTACACAAAATAAACTCACACATACACACAACACACAGTCAGTTGCACACATCCCTGTGGCCTGTATGAATCATCTGTTGTGTCAGTGTTGCCAGCTGAGAGAAATCCCACAGTTACACATGGCCAGCTGTTTGGTTGGTGACACACACACACACACACACACACACACATATATATGACTGGACAGCGAGAACAGACCAGGGAGCATGAGTGAGAAAGAATAAAATATCTTCTGCACAGTACATTAATAGACCTATGGGCAAAATGACAGATATTAGCTCTCCACAAGCGATGTGTGTTATTGCTCATTTTGTGCTTTTGTGCATCTAATAACACCCTGCTAAATTCCACCTTAGGAGATCAATACAGTCATTTGGTATTGAACAGAATAACTGCACCATGCACGGAAAAACATAACTAGTGGCACACACATACACACAGCATTTCACTGAGATTGTATTTGATTGTTCATATACTGAAAGAGCAAAGAGTTCAAATTTTTTTTGAATCTGAGAGGGTTGATGACGTTACAGGATTTAATATACTGTATGCTGTTTTAGAGGGACCATTACAGCTCTTTCAAATGGTTTAAATTAAATTCATGATCCTAATAAGAATATTACATATATATTATATTATATATCAGTCTATTGCATATCACAAGACGGCAAATGTGAAAAAAATCACAAATGAAATAATCAAACTGATGTTCAACACCTCACTTCAGACATGTTGTTTGTTTTGAACAATTAATTATTCTTTCAGGTATTGTTTTGGACAACACCATTTTGTAAAAGATAATACAATATGATCATGAACAGTTATGTTTTAAAAATTATCCGGAACTAATCAACACGCGTTATATTTGGAGATCTGAGGAATCGGTTCAGCTGAGCATCACAGCTGTAAACGACCACCTCCCATCACAGTTGCCTTCTTGTATAACAACCAAAACGCTTCAGTTTGATTAATGACTGCAGTCAAATAACTGCTTTCGCTACATGCTACAGATGCCCTTGTATTTTCAAATTTGCCAATTTGGTGGACATTGAAACCCTCTTGATAAGGTTTCATGAGCATTGGACCATGCCATGTTACTTTCAGATTGTACTGTCAACAAACGCATTAGCAACACGGTTTTTCTGCATGACTGCTGGTGTACTATATGAACAGTGGTTTATATAAAGAGGCTGTATAGATGTTAGTGAATATTCTTTACAGAGAATAGATGTTTGGAAACATGGATTGGCAGTGCCCTCCCTCACTCATGTATTCTCATACTTAATGACATTTCATTGCCTGTGTGTTTGTGTGTACATTCTGAGGACTCGTTGACTAGATGCCAGCCAGGAGACAAGAGAACCTTGGGTAATTGGACTCCTGAGTGGCCCTGCATGGCACTGGAATTGTGTCTGGGATGGCTGCCATCCTGTGTGCGTCCGTGCGTGCGTGCGTGCGTATTACTGAATCTGAATCTCTGAATGTGGTCTTTTCTACATGTTAGCATTCATGCATTTACAGTAATGCAAGTATAACGTTGATTCGCACTGTACACTGTATGACTCTACACACAAACTCGACTGGATTTGCTTTATAATTTGTGATTTTACATTGGGTTTAGTGCTTGATTTGTAGCTATTTGTTCACTGACTTTGTATTAATTTTTCCCCAATATTCTATTTTCATCAGCAAAATAGTCCTTCAGTGTCATTTACCAAAAGAGATGAGGCTATCTAAAGAAAATACAAATCATTTTCATTCGTGTCCGAGACGCTGTGTTAGAATAGCTACCAAAAGAGAGGGATTACAGGAAAAGAATGAGAGAAACAGGCTGCTGTTTTCTCAGCTGTTGGTACATTACAGTGTGTTTTTTTTCTTTCTTTGTTTTCTTATTGTCTGTCTGTCTTATTGTTTTTTATTTTATTTTTTTTAATCCCAATTAGTATTACTGCAAATCCTTTTTCACTGGCATCATTGTCCCCCTTCTCTTTGTAATGACAAACAGCCATACAGGGAGACAGATAGACATCTGCAGGCAAACAAAAGGACTGACTGAGCTTGAGCGTTGCATAATGAAAATGGACTATACAGATTATGTTATTGCTGGTTTTCCTTGATAAATAACCTGAGAGGATCATCATGAATTCAGCTTTTTCACTGTACACACACCGATTGTGTATATGTGCTGGATTCGGTGAGTAATACAAATTGTTGATGAGGGTAAATTTAGTATGAGAAATGAATAGATCCTGTTATAGATATTATGGCAAGCCATTTTAACATTTATTCCTTAAAACTTACTATTCACTATTTAAATGCTACTAGTTCCTATTCATTAGTTACTAACTGTTGAGAAATGTGTGAGCCAGGTTCAGGTGTGACGAAGTTTCAGAGACTGACGAAGACTTAGCATAGCATTGTTTATTGAACTCGGCCGAGGAGATACAGTGCCAGCATACAACATGTGAACACGTCAAATGCCAACACCAAATCTGAATGATAACATCTTGTGGTCCCTTTTATATTTCTGCCTTCCCCCTAGTGCCTGTAGGTTTCTCTATTAGGTCACCTTTCACCTAGAACAACTATCTATCTGATGCTTAGACTCCAATGCTTTGTCATATTGGAATCTCTCACTTTCCATAAGTAGTACTCTAATCTGTGGAGCCAGTGAGTTCTTGTAAACATTCTGGTAGGACTCAACCTTGTTAGATTCCCAGAGAACACTGATATCTGCTAGCCTGATGCCTGAGCTACTGTCTCTAACTAATCCATCTGTTGTTGTCTCCCTGACAAGTACATGTGAGAAATACCTAAAGCTAGAATGTCAGAAAACACTTATGGGGTCAGCTAAATTACTCTAACCTAGACCTGTCTTTCCTTTCCTTGTTACATCAACAAAGCTTAAGAAATATTCTCAACACTTACTAATCCAAAAGATACTAGTAACATTCTTACTAGTACATTTTCTTTGGTTGCTAGTCATTCATTAATGAGTCATGAGTCATTCTTTTTACTAGTCATTCATTAATGACTAGTAAAATGGCTTGTTGATAGTAACATTTTAATTGTTACTAGTAAGAATGGAATTGTTACTAAAATGTATCGACGCAAATTCTTTGCAAGGTGATTATGATGGAGCTGTTTGCAAAGTGGAGGAAGAGAGAGAAAATAGCGAGGGACAAAGAAGAAAGTGTCCAAAGTATGGGAGCACGACGGCACCTGATCAGAAAGCACCCAGTGTTGTGCCAGCGGACCACAGACAAGGTAACAGTAACAGCAACTTTAGCATTTCACTAAAATCCTGATTGATTGTTGAGTTGAAGGCTAGCCAAAGAAGCCGGCTAGCCGGTGCCAAGCAAAAGTACTTCTTAAACGACGCATCGATGAATCGTTGAAATAGTCTATAGAAGCTTCGAATACTAAAATCATCGTTAGCTGCAGCCCTACTAGTAACTAAAATATAATTGTAAGTTGGTAATAGATAGTTACTAAAAATTAAGTACTAATATCTAACCAATTGTTACTTGTAAAACAGGAATAGTTAGTAGCTGATGAAATAGTTACTAGTAAGTTTTAAAGAATAAATGTTAAAATGGCTTGCCATAACCCTCAATCTCAATAGCCTCAACCTGTAGTCCTAAATGGGTTATTTTACATTCTTGGGGAATTAATAAACTGACTATATGTGTAATTTTGTCAATAGTGCCCATATGTCAATGCATTGACATAACAGTGATTTTCATCTTACCTACACATCCCTAAAACAAAACTTTTCCGGGTTTTTGAAAAGTATTTAATTAAGACAAAATATGATGTGGATTTTCACTACAACTGTGCCGCTATGTGCTTTTCCCCCCTCATCTCTGAAATGTGATTGGCTTTCATTGAATGGATTCTTCAAATAGGCTTCTTTAACTATGAGAGTTCTCCATTATCTGTAAGGATGGAGGCAGACATTGTATCGCTAATGGAAGCAAGACTAATGAGGGCCACCACACTCCAGGCAGAGTGCACACTTGAAATCCCATCATGCTATTGTACAATGTGTTACAGGGCTTCAAACCACAGATGGTGGCTAGCTTCTGAAATGTTTGGATACAACAAACATTAAAGATTTTGAAAACTGAAGGATAAAAAAAACGTCTAAAGGTTATACTAAAAAGTAACTTTGGAAGCTATTTGTTTAACTCCCCCAGGGTTAGTAACACAAAGAGGGAACTTCATCTAAAAAAGACTGCAGCTTTGGGGGATACCACTTTATTTGTCTAACTCAGGCAAGTGAAGATTCATGTTATCGTTGACTGAACGTTAGAATTAATTTTAGCACAGAACAAGCACTGTGGATTTTGTCCCCCCATCACTTACATTGTAATCATATTAGGAAAGAATCTTTTTACAGCCAGTATGAATTGGATCTAGGAGAAAAAAATCACATAGATATTGTCAGTTTTACTCAACCAAAAGTAATGATGGGACAATGCGACCTCCACAGATGAAGTTATTCAAGTTATTCCTGAGGCCAGAGGTCTACTCCGCCCTGTGTGGCATGCTCAGAGCAGACCCACAGCAGAACCGCACTCTTTCTTATGGCAGCGACGCAAGAGCCTGTCTATGACCTCTGCAAATAAGCTTAGTCAGCGCCAGCAGTTTTGCTCACGCCAACAAGAAAAAGCCAGTCCAATATTTACTCTTGTCCAGTCTCTTTCTCGGTCACTCTCTCTTTTTTCTTTCCTTGCTTCCTCGCTGTCTTCGCAGCCTCTGCCATGGTATCCACACTGAGAATATCGAGCTAGCTTCTTCCTGCTGAACAGACTTGTTGTACACACACACACACACACACACACACATGCTCTCCTGCATGCATACACCTTTTGTTCTTAAGTTTAGAGCATTTTAGTTTCATCTTGTGTTACATGCTTGTTGATATACATGCTGGTTTCTTTAATGTTTCTTTAATTAGCGACTACAGTATATCACCTGGGTGATTATAGTTGTGCATTAGGTTTTCTTATGTGGAAATTTCAACAATAGCCTAAACCTTCTGGAGAATTTAATAATATAGCAATACATAGAATATTTTTATAGATTATTTTGTTTTTGTTTTTATAAGTACAGAGAAACTTGCCTGGATTACTGATATATTCAGGGCTACTACTGGCTTCTACTTGATCCTGAAAGTCCATTCTTGACTTTGAGAATATAATATCAATTTGACAACTCACAGTCTTCTTTGTGAAGACAAAGAGATGTAGTTCTAGATTCCAAAAAAGGCTAGTAAGTGGACCTTGAGTTAAGATTATTTTGTCACGTTGCTACTAGTTACAGTAGTCATTCGTATTAGTACCAGAAAAAAGCACCCCCTCCCACACTAATGTATAGAAATACGTTGTTCATTAACAGTACCACAATTTTCACTTAAATCCATACCTGTCAACCTTCTCATTTCTCCCAGGATTCTCCCATATTTTATGATTCTCTCCTGCTTTATTCTTGTTTAAATATTTTCCCGTTAATCTCCCATATTTGTAACCTTTCTTTAAAAAAAAAAACCCACCTGGGTATATTTGATATGTTTGTTACAAAGCAGGGGGCAGTATGTAGAACATTAGCTGTAACATCTAGTGACAGGAAGTCATTCACTCAAACGACACCCGCCAATAAAACAAGAAGAATAAGTGCGGTCGAAAAAAAGAACAGCAGTGTGAGGATTCAAGAATGGATTAATGTGAGAGGGTCGGAGTAACTGCCAAAAAGGCTCAAGTGTTGTGCAAATACCTCACCAAAAGGAAGGACAAAGTGTTAGTGGTGGGGAAATGGCCTGGGATGGGGGGGTCTGGAAAATGTCACTTATTTTCTAATCCCAATGTTGACAGGTATGCTTCAATCACTACATCAAAATGTATTATCTGTGTGTTTTCACTGCTGTCTGGTTGTGGTAAGCAGGTGCCAGCAGAGCTCCCGTAAGTGCTGCCTCGCAACACTATCAAATGACCCTTTTGGATAAGCAGTGTAGCCAAAAAGACTCCAATGTAAAACTAGCGTAGCTAGATGAAATTCACTCGAGGCACGAATTGCATTACAGTCTCCATTAGCCCCTGGCCTCATCTGTCACAGAAATAAGAGCTAAGTAAGAGCTAGCAGACCACTCACAGGTCAAATATCTAATAGCAGGTCTGTCGGCATGCTAACAGAGAGGCCCTCAGTCGATCAATGAGTTGAAACTGAGGCAAACAAGAATGTGAAACTGGATGCAGTACATCCCCCACACACACACCTTTGGTTTGTACTGGTGTGTGTTTGTGTGTGCGTGAGTGTGTTTGTCTTGTTGTAATCAAAGTAGACATTTGGGATGTGGTAGGAGTGTAGCCTATGTATTAATCATAGGATGCAGTGTATAAAGATGGATGAAATGATAGCTGCCCAAAGGTAAAGCCAAAACATCTCAATCGCCCCCTGGTGGCTGGCTGTACCATAGGTAATAAGCCATAAACTGTATAAAAGAGGTAGACTTAGTCTCCATGATGTCACCTGCTGGTTTCCGGACGTGATGGTATTTGGACAACAGTGGGACACTTAATAGCTTGGTTAGCAAGGTGCGTCCGTAATTCACATTAACAGTGGTATAGACCGGGATACTAATTTTGGTTAGTGAAAAACAGGCTTAAAACAAAATGTACTTACAGGAAAAATGAACAGCCAACTCCTAAGGTGCTTTTTCAACAGTGCTGGTTAAATGTACACATGGTAGGGATTTGTCAATCACAAGGTAGGTCTGTATTCCTCTAAATGGGATCATAATTTATTGAATGAAGATCATGCTGTATTGAAGAAGTAGTCCATTTTAGTAGTTCTACATTACTGACACTGTTTTGATGAGAAACAGTTAAAGAAAAGTCACCTGGCCTGCATATTCAGTAACAGAACTTTACTTTAGTTTGATTACCGGACTCTACCTCCCAATCACTATTGCGCAGACTCTGGCTCCAAATGACATCATCAGTGCAAGATGGCAGCGCCCATGTCCAGGATATTTTGGCTTCATTTTTGGGCAGGAAGTGGTCTTTATATACAGTCTATGTGATCAACAGACAAACATACAGACATTTGAATCACACGACACTGCAGGTATAGATCATGCACACATAAGCACATATGCAGTTAATCACCTGACACACACACAACCTTAACACAGGTTGTGTGTGTGTCAGGTTTATCTCTTTCTGTTTCTATTTCTCTCTCTCTTTGTATCTATCTCTATCTCTCCCTCTATCCATTGTCCATCTGTTGTTACTGCTATAAGGTAACAGCCAGGTCATTAAACATTCAGTTCTTTTCATCCTGTTTGAATTATGTTTTGCCAAAGACCTTTCTGGCTTGACTAAACTCAGAATTTACTCATGTGATATTATCTGATCAACAAACACAATTTTAATTCAACTTTCAGTCAAAACACAATTCTTGTTGACTTTTTTTTGCTTCACTCAAGGGAATTAGATTTTTAACTTTGATTTGAGAAACTCTTTCCCAAAACAAGGGGAGATGTAAACAGTGATGGGCATTTGATTATTTCCAACAACTTGTTGGAAAGGACATGCTGGTGGCACACAATACAAGTTCCCTCAGCTGTAACTCCTATGGTTCATTATTGTTTAATTTGCTCTTTATGCTGTGCTCCTACTCCTCATACTGCCATCTAGTCTGTTCTTGTGTTGGTGTGTAGCTCAGCATGTTGAGCGTAACGGCTCCAGCGTTAGGGGCTTTGATTTCTTCAAGGGGCATGCATTTACGAAGAGAATACTTCTGGTGTTTCAAAGTGGCATGATTCTTTAAGGGGTTTTTTTTTTATATGAGAAGATCTAACTGATGTGGTGTTTGCACTCTGCAACAAGATTTTCTGCTGATGAAGTTTAGTCCCTGTAATAGGTGCTCTTTGTCCACTCAGCTATCACTGCTCATGCTAACAACTCAGTTTTTCTGCTGATGGGAATGAGTAATTCAGCACTCCTTGTTCTCCAGATGATTCCAGCTGATATGAAGAGACATTTAACCCCTTAAATTTTGTCCAACCAGAAACCACTATATAACAAGACTAAGAGTCTACAGCCATTCCAGTAGCTCTGTGAGGCTGTACTCAGGAACAGTGGTGCTTTGAGATAAAGCATGCTAGCATACTCACAATAACACATGCTGATGTTTAGTTAATAGAATATTTACCATGTTGACCATCTTACTGTAGTGTATTAGCATGGTAGCATTTGCTATTTAGCTCTAAACACAAAGTAAATTTGAGGCTGATAGGAATGTCGATAGTTTTGCAGGTATTTGGTCATAAACCAAAGTATTGAACAAATTAGAATTTTGACCTGGTGATGAAACTAGATGGTAAGTCAGGGCATCACCAAAGTTATTTAATTCATCCTGAGGGGGATATTAACGTCCTAACCAAATTCAATGTCAGAACATTTCATTCAGAAACACATATGTCGGGATTGATCCTCTAGGGATCCTGAATGTCAATCAAACACTCACGTTTGACTTATTATTTCATATGGACCCAAGTGGTGGACTGACCTACAGGCTTCCATTGCGCGGAGCCACGCCATTAGAAGGGCTAAACACAATACGCAAAATGAGATATTTTGTTATTATTAAACCTATGTAATAAGCATCACATTTAGAGCCAGCTATTTAATTAACCAATATATCACATTGCCAAGTTTTAATACATTCAGATGCCACAAGACAATGGAAGTTAGAGGGTGCTGATTAGGAATGGGTATCGCTACTCCATACCTTTATGGTATCGACCGAAACAGCCCAGTATCGAGTAGAATCGAAATGTCTCCTGTCAAACCAGTACTTCAATCGATACTTTTTGTAACCAGATCGCGGCAAAAAATGACTATTTGTATTTGCAGCCAAACACGCAAGCAACACACCAAAAGATAGAGAAGATCGCGCCTTTTTTTCTCTTATGTGCCTGCACCATAGGTTGTATTAAAAAAAAAGTCTGTGCATGATTTTAACAGCCGCTCACCTTCGGCTGCAGTTTCAGGCATGTTCGTCATTGTTGCAAGTTTACCACCACAAGCTTGGCTTTCCGTTGGTTTCATCTTCTGGTATTATTTAACACATCACTTGTCATTGGCTCCAGTCCGCCTGCAGGGCTCACCGTGTGTGTTATGTGGATAATTTTAATATTTTCTGGCAAAGAAGGTCAAGGTCAAGGTCAAGGTGTCTTTATTAGTACCCGAGGGTAAAATTTTTGTGCAGACAGGAGACTTTCGGCAATCCATACATAAAAACATCAAAACAAACAATAAGAATAGAACATTATAAAATATCCAAAACCTAAAACTTCTAAAAGGAACATGGCAGTGTGCCTCTACACCACCACCCCCTAACCCCCACCCTCCTTACCCGTGTAATGTTACATGGATTCCCCTGAATGAGAAAGAATTTCCTCTGCCTGGGAATGATGGGGG
>NC_060153.1:17728599-17738344 GCF_021292245.1 Micropterus dolomieu
TTTAGATCCCTCCCTCCCACATAATTTTAGACCAATTTCAAAACTGCCTTTTATTGCAAAGATTCTAGAAAGAATTGTGTCCAAACAGCTGCTCACTGTGCTGGAAAATAACAAAATATTTGAAAAGTTTCAGTCTGGTTTCAGGAAGTACCACAGCACTGAGACTGCCCTGCTTAAAGTCACCAATGACCTTTTAATGTCTGCTGATGAAGGTATGTGCTCAGTCCTGGTACTCCTGGACCTTAGCGCTGCTTTTGACACCATTGATCACAACATCATGTTAGACAGACTGAGGCACTGGGTGGGGATCTCTGGTACTGCCCTAGAATGGTTTTCATCCTACCTGTCAAATAGGAAGTTTTGCGTGTCTGTAAACAACTATGTCTCTTCGTTCTGTCCAGTTAAATATGGTGTGCCTCAGGGGTCGGTCTTAGGACCCATTTTGTTTTCCTTGTATCTGCTTCCCCTTGGACATATTATCCATAAACATGGCATTTCTTTTCATATTTATGCTGATGACACACAAATATACTTGACCGTCTGATCCACAGACCCTGGAATGCTGAGTTCACTTAACAACTGCCTTTGTGAAGTTAAAAAATGGATGTCAAATAATTTCCTCCAGCTGAACTCAAAACAGAAATCCTGGTCATTGGGTCCAA
Organism: Micropterus dolomieu; assembly: GCF_021292245.1. Lineage (NCBI taxonomy): Eukaryota > Metazoa > Chordata > Actinopteri > Centrarchiformes > Centrarchidae > Micropterus > Micropterus dolomieu. The sequence goes on from NC_060153.1 coordinate 17,729,262, forward strand.
GCGTGTATTTTAGTCTTTTCAATGTTTTCATGCTTTTATCTTGTATTGTTTTTGTATTATTGTGTTTTGGGTATTATTGTCTTTACACTTGTTAAAGCACTTTGTAACTTGTTTTTGAAAAGTGCTCTACAAATAAAGATTGTTATTATTATTATTATTATTATTATTATTATTGATTGCTGCGTTCCATCACATCAATTAAATGCTTTTGAGGCGCAGCAGCACGCATGAGACTATATCCATCTCTACAAACTTTTCAGACTTTACAGGAATCCCTCACAGTATCACATCTAAGGTCCACATTATGATAGAGAACTCTAACCAGGTCACTACATCTAAATGAAATATACTGTAATAGAAATACTTGTCACCTCACAAAAGACTATAATAATAATAATAATAATAATACAGGAATTATACACATTTTCATAATAAATGTTTTGTATTAAACCAAAATAAAAGGGCCATCCTTCCACTGGTAAGTATACTCTATACTATACATACCGTAAAACTTTGAATAATAGCCCGGGCTTTTTTTTTCCAACAGACTGCTTATGGCTTTTATTTTGAAGGCAGCAACCTCACAAAAACAACAACATGGTGCAGAATGAGACTGTTAGCAGACAGAGAGCGATGGACTTCACATGACAGGATTCACAACTTGGATAAATCTTTCTAAAAAGCTGTTTTGATTCTTTTGATGGGTGGACCCTTACAGACTAAAGGAATATATTAAATAATCAAGGAACGGACACATTCGGACTTAACGAGCGCTTCAAATTTAACATGAGTCAGCACTTTTTTCCCCTTTTCCTCTCTTGTAGCCATGCAGGTTACACCGGTAAATCTAGAAGAATTAGACTTTGGGTCTTGTTGTTTTCGTTAAATGAACTTAACAGTGGTATTGTGGAGAATCTAACTGATCTAACGATGTTCAGCATGTCCATATTGATCATACGTTTAAACATTAATATTTGTATTAACTAAATCTAAGTAGCTTACACGCAGCTAAAGCGGGAGACCCCGCGGGGTTTAAGAGGTTTTATACATCCAAAGAACTTCTATAAAAACCAGACCAGGCGTTTAATTAAGGCAGGCGTTTATTTGTCAAAATGTGTTCCCACACCAGGCCAGTAAAGGATGTAGGCAGCTATTTGGGACTCGGCTATTAATTGAAGTTTTACGGTAAATAACCAAAAAGGGGGGAAACAATATAAACAGAAATAAGCATCCAAACTGTCTGCAAATGCATTTGACTCCCATCTAACACTGTACACCTTCTCTTTAAAATGCTTTTGTCCAAGTAAATAATGAATGCTTGGATGCTCTGGTGGCTCTGCAGGCTGGACCACAGTCCACATGCTCACAGTATTTTTGGGGCGAATCTTGTCTCCTCTCTGTCTGTCATGTTTCTCAGCTTGTCTAAACTCTGTTATATTTGTGTGCGTTGCAGTTTCCTCGGCGTGCCCCCAGGCAGAGGCAGTTGCCCACTGACTGGACCGCTGCCCTTTGACCTCATCTACACTGACTACCACGGCCTGCAGCAGATGAAGCAACACATGGGGCTCTCACTCAAGAAACACAAGTTAGTGGGTGTGCATTGTGTGTGTGTCAGCAATTTTCCAGGGAGGCAGGTAGGTTAATTGGCTATGTTTATGGATTAATTATTGCTGGCAATAAGGTGTACATGTCTCTGTCCAGATGCCTGACTGTAACTCATTGAGCTTGTTAAATTCACACACACATTTCTGTCAGACAAACACACTCGTGCACACACACATATACATACTGCTGTCTCCCTTTAACCATTCATTTCTATTCAGTTAAAGACCACAACATGTCAAACACGTGATTTTACATGTTGTGATGTAATGGAACAACTTCACGGCACACCTCACACACTGTTGTCTCAATGCACTCAGAGGCTAGCTGTCAACAGAAAGGTAGTGATTAAGCACAGAAAGAAAAAGAGACAGGAAGTCAGGAAAAAGAAAACAGGAGACATCTGCCTCATGAGAAAGAAGAAAGATTAGTGAGACGTTAAAAAGAAACAGGCTGAGAGCTTTTTTTGTGCTGTTACAAAAGTGTGCTTAATGGCTTTTGGCATTGCTACAAAGATGGAACAACTTGGAAACTAGGCCATGACAGTCATGAGACTGAAGCAACAAAACACTAAAGTAAAACCCAAAACGAGATTTTAAAGTGCCAGAGTGCATTTGAAAAAAAAAAATCAGCTGCACAACCCTGCAGAGCGAAGTAATACAAGCTTTATTATCTTTAGAGGTTGTGTTGCCTCAGAAACACATAAAATTGAAAGTTCAAGCTTGAGCCTTGTCCTCTCCAGCCCCTTAAAAACAGCTTGCAGCCACCCCCCTCTCTCATCTCATCTTTCCTGGTCCAATAAATTGGCATATTTGTCTACCCCCTGTATGGGATGGCAGCAGTTGACATTTTGCTTTCCTTGTTCTTTACTCCAGCGTAAAGAAGCAACAATAAAAGATAAAAGAGGAGAGGGCATATGTTAGTCAGCAGCCAATTGAAAGTGAAACAGAGAGAGGAAAAGAGTACTGAAGAGATAAAGCAGTGAAGGTGTGTGGGGAGATGGCAACAAAGGAAAAAAAGAGAGCAGAGAAAGAAAGACACCACAAAAACAGAGGAGGGGGTCTGGAGTCAATCTCACACCACATATAAAGGGCCACTCCATGTATTTTTAAAATCCAATTATCCATTACTGGTTTCTCATGATTTGTCTCTCACAGAAACATACACACACAATATCCCAAAATTACCCCAGACAAGATGCCACTTAGCTAGCAGTCGGCACCTAATTGCTTGCTGAGGTCAGCAGTTCTCCGCTCCGTCATTACCGTGTGGGGTCTTGATTTCTGCTTTCCCTAACAGAATGTGATTTTTAGTATTTGTAAGGGACACTCTTTTGTTCGCTCAGAAGCGTGCAGTGAAGGAATTATCTGAATGTTCTCACTTTCAAGAGAGGGTGCGCTTCGACAAATTCAAATATATGAAGAAGAATGGCAAGGATATTCAGTCCTTTGTGCAGCTGAGAGCTCAGGTGCAGATTTTTAAACGAACGACAAGCTTTTTAAATAATTCTCTCAGTGAGGTGTATGTAACATTAATTTGTAGTGATTTACAGTAAAAAATAAATAAATAATTTAAAAAAGAAGAAAGAAAACTACATTGGTATTTATATTTCCCTTCCAGATTTTCCCTATCAGCCTCCACATCTTCATCCATTTATCTTAACCCAACAATTCCACTATCCCCCAGAGGTTTAAGACTGGTCAATGACAAACCTATTCACTTCTCCCTACTTCCCTCTCTCCTGCCTCGTCAGGTGTTAGACCAGTCTAGCTGAGCACCTTGCGCTGAAAGCCATCATTAATCAACTGCTCTGAGCTTTGGGGCCCTTCAGCTCCCTTTAATTACTTTTGTTTTATGTTCCCACCGACATCCACATTCATTTATTATGCCTGGACAACACGGTGCTGTCCTGTGCGGTGTGTTGTGTGTGTGTGCGTGTGTGCACACGCATGTGAGGGTGTGTCAGTGCATGTGTGCTGCTGTAAAAGATGCTAAAAGCCGATAGGAGATAGTCTTAAATCACACCCACTCACCTTATAATAGGACTAGCCTATTGATTTCCTTATGCATGCTGAATTCATTGCTCTGATAGAGGCAGATCAGAGAAGATATCCAGGGGAAGTACTTCCCTGGAGCTTGCTGGGTCTTTGGGGACACATCACTAACAATTTAGGTACATTTTTGCTAGTGAAAGACCAGTTTTCAAAGAGGTATCAGTCGCGAGTTGTTTGTTTTGATTATGGTATAGTTTTCATCTTGCTTAGTCTCACTTATTAAGAATACTTCTCCAAGGTAAGATAATGATTCTCCAGAAAACAGTCACTAATGTCTTGGGGTCCTGTTTACTGCCACACACAACAATAAATTACTGATGCTTCAGCTTTCAAGTTTGGTTCAGTTGTTTTCAAATCTAGCTTTTATTTGAGTTTTGTATTACAAATTGTACATCTTGTATCTTGATGACTATCTTTCTGATTTTAAATAATTAGTGGGTTTAAGGGTTTAATTCCTCCAAGTTGTTGGAAGATTTCTCATGTTCTTAGGCTTCTTTGCAGTTCTCTGTCATTCATGGTTTTCCCCAACTAACGGTGACCCTGGTTTTGACTGAAGTGAAAAATGTTTTTAAAAACCACTGTGGTTCTACAGACAGGCAGTCTTAGGCAGTGACCTCATTTAGGATCCCAGTCTCAGGGTAGAAGCTCCTCCTGAATCGCAGAAGGGTGAAAAGGCTGTTATCCAGGTGGTTGGGATCCTTAATGATACTCCCAGCCTTATTCTTGCCTCAGCTAATTAAAATATCCTTTGAGCAGGGTAGAGCACTGTTTGGTGCTGTGATGTTCTGAGTCAAGATGCTCTCTGTCGTGGAGTAGAAATTCCTCAGTATTTGAGGAGATACCCAGAAAGTCTCAGTGGGGAAACAGTCTCTGCCTTGCCATTCTCACCATTGAGTCAGTATGCCAGGACAAGAAACATTAGGGTATCATGGAAGAAGACATAACCTGTGTACTGTAGAAAAGGTCTGCGTGATGTCTTACTTTCCTCATGCTGTTTCTCCAAGGCTGCAACTGTGTTTTCTCAGCCTGTTCTCATTCCCAGGTGGTCAAGTTTTGTCACGCCCCTCTGCATCACACATCTTTAGTGTCTGTATGAGACGCTGCCAGAAAGACTTTAGAAGACAGGTGACGTAGTATAAGAGTGCGAAAAAGAGAGAGACCGGAGTTCATGTCCTGTATGAAACCAAAAAACAACAGTGTACGTTTTTGAAGATACATAGCGTTATGTACGTGACTTACACGTCTCATCACTTACGTTACATAAAAAACTTATTTTAAAATGATCGTCTAAACCTAACCAAACTGGACCATTTCACACATTAACCACTTGTTAAAAAGGCATAAAAAGGGTAGTTAGTGCGTCTGAATGAGATACAGAGGGGCGTGACAAAGCAGCACCGGTATTTGACGACTTAGGATGAGAGTGTGTTGGAATAAATAGACTGTTGGAGCAGCTGCTCTGAGCCGTCTAATATTCCCGCGGATAGGTACCTTGTGCGTCTGCATGAGATGCCAAGAAGTGTCTGTATTTGAAGACCTGGGAATGAAAACACGTTGTTTTTCCTCAACAGAGAAGCAAACAAGAGAAAGGGAGAGACAGAAATGGAAACAGAGCGAGAGAGAGGACTGAGGCTTCTTGACAGCAGTAAACTAGCATCAAACTCTACAGCGCAATTCTTTTCACCCAGGCAGTAAAGGAATATCTTGCATCTCTCATGTTACTGCCATGTTTGTTGGCCAGCTGGCCAGTTGGCCAACAAGTCTGTACACCCCTGTATTTGGAAAACCTCTGGACACAGCACAGACTGAGAAGGCAAAATAGAAAATGCTTAAAAGTTTGCATTGTGCCATTTTAATCAGGCAATGGGCCAATTGAAAATTATAGACAAGATTTGTATTTGGAGTGGAGGTATGCTTTGTGTGTTGAAGTAGTGTATAGTGTGCTGCACTCTGAGGGGAGTAGCTAACCCCAGCACTTCTTTAAATGCAAGTGTCAACAAGCATGGTTATCAGGATGGTTATCAGAGGCATAAATTGAGTGAAACATATCACTAGTTCGGACAGAGACAGTGTGTAGACTAGTGAAATGCTACATTGCCATTGTGCATTAGAAATGATTCCTTCAGACATTTGATGTTTTGAGTGCCTTCCTATCCAGGGTGTCAGTTTGTGTTGTCCATATGAGGTCCTCAGTCCTCTCTGCTGAGTTTGTGTTGAGTCTGATGGGATCATAGCTCCCGTCCCGCTTTCCGGTGAAGTCCATAATCAGCTCCTTTGTCTTTCTGACATTCAGGAGCTGGATAAATGATGAAATCATGCTTTACAGTCGCTGGCTCATTGATTAGCTGCTCGGCTACCAGCTGAATACTAACGTCCAATTATATTCATACAGGCATACAGCACAGCTATTATAACCTGACACCTCTCACTATTACTTTGCAGATGCATGCTTGTCCCCACTACAACAACTTCCTCCATATGTGCTATATTCTTGGTAATGTTAATTAAACTTAGTTTTAATCCTCATGTATGTTTATTATCTCTCTCTTCTGAATCCTGTTTGCTGCCTCATCTGCCAAAGCGATCTGCTATAAATGGTCAGTTCCTTGAAACAAGTGTATGTGACTGAAATGTATTGTTAACAGCACTGATAAGGGATCAGTAATGTAAACTTTACTTTATTTATAGAGCACTTCTATAAACTTTCTGCTGATTACATCTGTGACACACCAGCATATCTTAATAAGTAGAGATTCATTAGCAAGAAGATTATCACTACTTTTACTAAAGTAAAACAACAAGGCAATTCAAAGATATAAATACAATTAAAAAGAGTTGAAATAGTGTGAGTGAGTAAAAGTAACAGTGCAGTGTAAGATATTAATCAGAAGCCTAAAATTTGATTTAATAGCAGAAATTAGCAATACCACAGTGTAAAAATATACTTTAAATACCAAAAATAAAGGTACTCATTATGCAGAATGGACCCTTTTAGAATCATATATATTACATAACTGGAATATAATTAGGTATGCTTTAATGTGTGCGTCACTTTAATGTTACAGCAGGTAAAGGACAAGCTAATTTTAATTACTTTATATACTTATTAGTTAATTTATATATATTTGTATTAATAATCTAATCTGTAAAGTGATTAATAACAAATCAATCAAATAAATATAGTGGAGTTGAAGTATAAAGTAGCATAAAATTTAAATAGTCAAGTAATAGATACATGTGAATATAAATAACTGTATAGGCCTATATTGTTTTATTTTATGTATTTTATATTATACCCTATTCTAATATAAATATAATTATCTGTTATGTTCTATGTGTGTAGTATGAAGGGACTACAAACTTTCATTGTACAGCCTTGTGTTGTATAATAATAAATAAATTACCTTTATCCTTGAAATGTACTTGTTACATTATACCACTGCATAATCTTTAGAAAGCATGTTGTTGAAGTGTGAATACAGATAACCATCATTGACTGCATCCACATTTTATGTGTAAAGAGGATTTTGCCTGAGCCTGCCTCCACACATAGCTGAATTTATTTCTACTCATTGGGCGAGGTAAAGCATAATAACAAAAACAGCTTAAAATTAAAGTTTAAAGAGTCTGTTGTTGTCCAGTGAAATTCAGGTTCTTCTTACTCCCCATAGCTAAAGTTAAAACTATGGGTGACAACACAGCACCTGCCATATTCCCCCTCACCCCAGAGGACTGTTGAGCCTTGCAGAGCAGCCGTTTAACCCAGATTAGCCCCATACTCTGATCTGCCGATAGATATTCAGCTCAGCTACTCCTCCACTTATCCCCTCTTCTTCCACTCCTTTTTTCCCTCCCTTCGGGACCTCTTATCTGTGGGCAGATACATTTTCACTGTTTCAGAGCTGGCGATATGTGATAGCTCAGGTTGGCAAGAGGGAGGAAGGGAGACAGGGCAGAGACAAGTGAAACTAACATTTGTTATTAATAATTCATTCAAGTCATCTTTCTGTGACCCTTACAAATAGACACAGCCTTTTCCACAGATTCTCATCTTTAGTGCTTCAAAACAAGGCTGCCCAGATAAGTGCATGTTTTTGACTCTCTTGCTGATAAGCCTGCTTTTCCTTTCTGATATATATCAATCCAGTCATTGGCAGAAATATTTGAGAAGTGTCAAACAAGATGGGGGTGTCAGTTTTCTGCATTAAAGCTTCTGAAAATATATAAGCAAACAATAAACAAGTGTGGCAGATGCCTGAATGCAAAGCTAAATGCTGCTCTAGGAAATCAAATTGAAGGTTAGAGAGCCAGCAATTTTGATCTTGTTTGGATGATACACAAGACTGGCAAAACATTAGTAAAGGAGTCCTACCAAAAAAAAACAAGTTCACAGTTCAACACTTCAGCACTGTTAAAATTACCTTGCTCATTCAAGTGGATACGTGCCTCAAATGTAGAAAACATGACATCTCAACCAGATATTTCTAGTGCAGCTATAATACTGGAATGTACTAATATGTTTTTTTTAAAATATCTTTCAGCTTATAAGAATCAAAGTGCAACTCAACATTTGCACCAATGTCCAACAGTAAGAAAGACATGTATTTCAGTAAGGAGTCAGTCAGAAGACTCTTAAGGGACCACTATGACTTCAAACACAAGGGTGACGTGACAGAGACAGCTGATGGCACCTGTAGGCAATTATTTTAAAGCCTTTCAAGCAATATTACTTCTACTATTAAATTTTAGCTGTATCAATTTAATCTGTGCATAGGCAGACAACGCGGATATCCTTAAAAGTTTAAAATATTGCAGTGTTACCATTTTAGAGTTCTGTTTCACATTTTCACTTACATTATTAAATGTATGACATTGTCCAGACTTGTGCCAGACGTGCCAACTCTGTTCAGAATGCCGGTGAAGTACCTAATAATGAAGGAACAGTCCAAACACAATGCTAATGTAGTAAGAGGACTTGTCAAGTCCATTTCTAATAATCATTTCTGCAAGTCCTTTAAGACTCTCACATGTACAGTCACTATTGCTGTGCCTACGTATCTGTAATCAATTTAATTTACATATTCATTTGAAGGTAACAACTTCGTGGCCTGTTATTGCAGTTTCTGAACAATAATTCCAGCTAATATTATAAATAACTTACTCAAATACAAGACTAATAAGGTTGGTGGTAACAGGCTACAGTGAAAGGGTAATGCAGCGAACATCAAGATATGTAAACACATGAGAATGTACATGAGAATGTTAGCATGTGACAATAGATGCCTGTGTACAGCCACAGGGCCAGTGGTGTGCCAGCAAATGGTTAAGTGACTTAATTAATGAAGAATGTCATTGGGCTATCTGACTCTTTCTTTTTCACTCTTTCACACTCACACTCTCACACACACACACACACACACACACACA
>NC_060153.1:17738444-17757365 GCF_021292245.1 Micropterus dolomieu
TGGGTGACAACACAGCACCTGCCATATTCCCCCTCACCCCAGAGGACTGTTGAGCCTTGCAGAGCAGCCGTTTAACCCAGATTAGCCCCATACTCTGATCTGCCGATAGATATTCAGCTCAGCTACTCCTCCACTTATCCCCTCTTCTTCCACTCCTTTTTTCCCTCCCTTCGGGACCTCTTATCTGTGGGCAGATACATTTTCACTGTTTCAGAGCTGGCGATATGTGATAGCTCAGGTTGGCAAGAGGGAGGAAGGGAGACAGGGCAGAGACAAGTGAAACTAACATTTGTTATTAATAATTCATTCAAGTCATCTTTCTGTGACCCTTACAAATAGACACAGCCTTTTCCACAGATTCTCATCTTTAGTGCTTCAAAACAAGGCTGCCCAGATAAGTGCATGTTTTTGACTCTCTTGCTGATAAGCCTGCTTTTCCTTTCTGATATATATCAATCCAGTCATTGGCAGAAATATTTGAGAAGTGTCAAACAAGATGGGGGTGTCAGTTTTCTGCATTAAAGCTTCTGAAAATATATAAGCAAACAATAAACAAGTGTGGCAGATGCCTGAATGCAAAGCTAAATGCTGCTCTAGGAAATCAAATTGAAGGTTAGAGAGCCAGCAATTTTGATCTTGTTTGGATGATACACAAGACTGGCAAAACATTAGTAAAGGAGTCCTACCAAAAAAAAACAAGTTCACAGTTCAACACTTCAGCACTGTTAAAATTACCTTGCTCATTCAAGTGGATACGTGCCTCAAATGTAGAAAACATGACATCTCAACCAGATATTTCTAGTGCAGCTATAATACTGGAATGTACTAATATGTTTTTTTTAAAATATCTTTCAGCTTATAAGAATCAAAGTGCAACTCAACATTTGCACCAATGTCCAACAGTAAGAAAGACATGTATTTCAGTAAGGAGTCAGTCAGAAGACTCTTAAGGGACCACTATGACTTCAAACACAAGGGTGACGTGACAGAGACAGCTGATGGCACCTGTAGGCAATTATTTTAAAGCCTTTCAAGCAATATTACTTCTACTATTAAATTTTAGCTGTATCAATTTAATCTGTGCATAGGCAGACAACGCGGATATCCTTAAAAGTTTAAAATATTGCAGTGTTACCATTTTAGAGTTCTGTTTCACATTTTCACTTACATTATTAAATGTATGACATTGTCCAGACTTGTGCCAGACGTGCCAACTCTGTTCAGAATGCCGGTGAAGTACCTAATAATGAAGGAACAGTCCAAACACAATGCTAATGTAGTAAGAGGACTTGTCAAGTCCATTTCTAATAATCATTTCTGCAAGTCCTTTAAGACTCTCACATGTACAGTCACTATTGCTGTGCCTACGTATCTGTAATCAATTTAATTTACATATTCATTTGAAGGTAACAACTTCGTGGCCTGTTATTGCAGTTTCTGAACAATAATTCCAGCTAATATTATAAATAACTTACTCAAATACAAGACTAATAAGGTTGGTGGTAACAGGCTACAGTGAAAGGGTAATGCAGCGAACATCAAGATATGTAAACACATGAGAATGTACATGAGAATGTTAGCATGTGACAATAGATGCCTGTGTACAGCCACAGGGCCAGTGGTGTGCCAGCAAATGGTTAAGTGACTTAATTAATGAAGAATGTCATTGGGCTATCTGACTCTTTCTTTTTCACTCTTTCACACTCACACTCTCACACACACACACACACACACACACACATAGTTATCTGCCGGGAAAGAGTCTCAGAGCTGAGGAAGTAGACTCCGCCACCTTTAGCTCTTGTTAATCCCCCTGAGCTCACAGACTGGCCAGACTGAACACACTCACTGGTGCAGACAAGAGCATTCTAAGCTTTCTGTATGTGTATGTACACTATGTGTGTGTTAGAGAGCACGTGCATGTGTGTTTCCTAATGTGCACTGATGCACAGCCTCAGAGCTTCAATGCTGCGCTACTAAGCAAGCATTCACCTGGAACTTCGGACTTGCTCTGTTGCATCTCCAACGTCAAAGTGATTTGTTTGGTTGTTTTGATTCCTTTCATTTTGATGTCAAACCTCCCACACAGTACTTGACAGCTTGCAGGTAAAACTTCTGGATACCACACAGGGCCAGATGTGCTGACTTGAAAATGCAAAACAGTTTGTGATGTGCCTTGGATTCAAGTTGTGCTCACGATCTGTGTAAACGTAACATGTAATGTAGTCAGTAGCTGGGATGACCCTCTGATTTGTCACCAAGCTCAGAAAAGAAACCATAATGTTGTGATGCAGATTCAAGAATTGTTGTTGATATTTTGGTAACACTTTAACCAACCAACCAAATTTTAACCAACATTTTACAACACTTTATGATGTAAATTTTGAATGTGTAGTAATGTTTTTGTCAACAATTATAATTCCTTATTATAGCATCTATAACATCCATCCACTGGTGTATGCTGAATTACATCCTTGAACACCATATATCGCTGTAATGACATATGATTAAAGTGTGTTGTGTTATAAAGCATTAAGTCTTAATACATACGGTATGTATATGTGTTCAAAAGTCATGATGACAGGCCATTATTAGGTGCAGTGGATAAGACACATGCCTTTGGTGTGGGAGACCCGGGTTCATGTTAAAAATTTGTTCAGTGTATGTATCTGACATACCATAAAACTTCAATTAATAGCCGAGTCCCAAATAGCCGCCTACCCCATTTACTGCCCTGGTGTGGGAACACATTTTGACAAATAAATGCAGGTCTTGATTAAACACCTGGTCTGGTTTTTATAGAAGTTCATTGGATGTATAAAACCTCTTAAACCGCGCCGGGTTGCCTGCTTTAGCTGCTTCTAAGCTGCTTAGATGGTTAAAACAAATATTAATGTTTAATTGTATGATCAACAGCCTATGTCAATATGGACATGCTACATTTCGTTAGATCAGTTCGATTCTCCACAATTCAATCATTCAATTCATTCAACGTAAACAACAAGCCCCAAAGTCTAATTTCTATAGATTTACTGGTGTAACCTGCATGGTACATGAGATGAAAAGGGAAAAAAAAGTGCAGACTCACGTTATGTTTGAAGCACTCGTTAAGTCCACGTGTCTGTTCCTTGATTATTTATATTCCTTTTGTCTGTAAGGGTCCACCGATCAGAAGAATCCGATTTTCATTCAAATTATCCCAAGTTGTGAATCCTGTCATGTGAAGTCCATCGCTCTCTGTCTGCTAACGCTGTCTGTCTTCTCTCATCCTGCACCTTGTTGTTGTTTTTGTTACGTTGCTGCCTACAAATTAAAAGAGCATTAGCCGTCTGTCAAGCTAGATCATATCCATGACGTGTATTTGATATTATTTGATCATTTTTATATGTGTAATATTCTGTTTGAAATAAATGAAGTGTTTCATAGTAGCTTATTTCAGTTTTGTGCGAAAGGAATTAAAGGCCTGTCCCTTATGGACGCCTGTCCCAAATATTGGTAGGGTCAATTCTGTCATTTTAGCAAATAAAAGCCTTGGCTATTAAGTTTTACGGTATATAGCAATTGTAAGTTACTTTGGACAAAAGTGTCATAAATGTAAAATAAACACTTCACATTATAGTTTTTAAGTGTTTGTATACTGCTTATAAACTAGGGGGTTGAAAACAAAGGGTTCCTGACAATCTTTGTACATAGGAGACATTAGGAACATTTTTGTTTTAAAGTGATTATGCTTTCTCTTTACAGATGTCATATACGAGTGATTGACACGTTTGGGACGGAGCCAGCATACAATCATGAAGAGTATGCAACGCTGCATGGCTACCGGACCAACTGGGGCTACTGGAACCTCAACGCCAGGCAGTACATGACCATGTTCCGTAAGAACGAAAACCATTTCCCTAATTTAATAATCTTGATTTTAATCTTCTGTAATACACGATAATACTGTCAGTATACTAATGATTGTTTCACAGAATTGATGGTATTGATTTACACATCACATTATAAAAAGCATTTAAACTTTCATGTCCTCATATCTTTTAACACAGTTGAAGCGTTTGTATTTTATAACTATATATACTTTATAACCTGTCTCACTCACACACGCAGACACACACACAGATCTTTCATCAGTTTTGACAGCTATTGTAAAAATGATGAAATGACTCCAATTCAGTGTTTTCACTTTCTTTGACAGGTATGGCTGCTTGCTCACATTAATTTGGAGTAATGTGTCTAATGCAGCTATTTTCAGCACCACCACAGCTCCTAGCGTCCCTTCAAGCTGTATCTGTTCTTTATTTCTTTGCTTTGCTTTTTCCTTTTCTGTTTCACGCTACACAATATGTCTGATCTGCTGTTGTTCAAGTTGCTGTTGTTGTCTGTGTCCTCACTGCTCCTGACTGAAACACTTGACTACTTAACTCTTCTTCTCCTCTCATATTCAGTTCTCAACAGCGTCGTGTCCTTTTAGCTATAGTTGGCGTTCAACAGCAGGATCATCATAATATCAATATGTGGCCTGCTGCAGACACCCACGTTCCACGCTGTCCTAAGCTATTATGACTGACTCAACCATTATCTGCCATATACCATACATCATTAACTGCTTCACACTTGTCAGAGAGCAGCAGGAGCCATAATATTTATTGAATAAATGAGATGTACACTGCGTAACTGAGTTAATAGTTGTACGAACATGAATATAGCTGATTTTTAGTCAGTAGTTGGGAAACAATTTGAGTGCACCTTGGTACTGCAAGAATCCTCAGCAGCTGGTTTTATGACAATCACTATACTTAGGGAGACAGTAATCACTCTGACTCAGAACTGAAGCAAACAAGGATGTGTTCTTTTTCCGTTTTTCCTCTGTGTCTCTCACTCACAATAAATCTTTCTTTCTCCACCTCTCTTGTTCTCTCTGTGTGTTGCTGTCTCTCTCCTTACTACCATCCTGCCTTACCTTACCACTCACACACACGTTCAGCTCACACACCGGACAACTCATTTATGGGCTTCGTTTCGGAAGAGCTTAACGAAACGGAGAAGAGCAGTATCCAGCAGAACAAAGTCAACAACATGGCTGTAGTGTACGGGAAAGAGGCCAGCATGTGGAAGGTACACGTAAACAAATCATTGTTCAGTGTATCCATGCAAAATAAACCAATTTCCAAAGGAAATACAAAGGCACACACACATGCACAAAATGATTTAATCATGTGCCCATACACGTATGCAAATGCAGACAATGCATGGATGCACATGTTGAACACCTGCATACATATACATAAAAAAGATCTCACTGACACATACACACACATGCATGGAAACAGTTCCACTGCAAGTTGCTCTGTTAAATTCAAAAAGTAGGTGACTTCAGGTTAAAATGTGAATTGTTCATACAGCAGTTTCTTTCAATGTTGACACACACACACACACACACACACACACACACACACACACACAATACCCCCAATAGACTGCAGTGTTAACAGAAAAATCCAATGACAGCATTTTGCACACCCCGCTGTTTGCACCATTACAGCTCGGCTTCATGTGTCTCTATGTACACAATTGTACAGCTTTAATTTACAGGCAATTTCCCTCTCAAAAGCTGTCTGCTTGTTCCTCTGCGTACTGCAGACGGGCACAGTTGTGCCTCCATTGTTAAGGTGATTGTAAAGATGTTGTTTGCTGCCATTACTTTGTCTGTACAATTCCCTAGATTTCATTATAGTTGTGGCTTGTGGAAGAGACACAGAACGGAGATGGGGGTTATAAAAGTACAATACCATAATCTGCAAAAGCCTGGTGAAAATGTACAGAAATGTGTAATTAAAAAATGTGTCTCCTTTTTACCCCATTGTATTGTATTGTTGTACATCTACATTTTTATCTGATTTTATTTTCCTTTCTCCCTCTCTCCTTTCTTTCTTTCTTTCTTTCTTTTATTATATTGCGGCATGTCCGACTGGATGCTCATTAGCTTCAGGTAAGAGCATGTTACTTTCACCAAGTATTCCTGTTATGTTCATCTCATGCATATGCAAAACAGGCACAACTAACTCTGAGCTTTAGTTTTAAGTAACAGTAATTATCTTTTTATTCTTTTACTTGTCAGAAGGCACAATGAATGGTGGGACAGCCACTCTTTTAAAGGATGTTTTGTGTTTTACCACAATGTTTTAGTTTCTTATAAGTGAAACTTTTGAGAACATAACTTGGAAAATGTGACCAATGCAGCACTAGTGATGATGGTTAGTCTTCTCAAGTGGCTCCCACCTTATTTATAGCTTTTATTTCATAATTTTGTCATTCGCCAGCTGAAAATGAGAAGCCTGCTTTTGTCTACCTCTGTCTAAAATCAAGGATTCATTGTTTCCAAAATGAAGAAGGATATTTTGTTGTCAATCTGCCACCCCTTTCTTTGTAAACAACATATGTGACATGCAAGAATAGAAAGCTTGACAGTAAGCAAATATGCTTTCTTTTTGTCATTGTACATGTTATTGTCCTGCAAACTATTTTCCTAAATCTACATTACAAGAAATGAGGTCAGAGGTTAAAAAAACAGAAGTCCTGTTTTTAAATGCAGGTTGAGAGTTAGCTTGGATATACAGAGAGAGAGAGAGAGAGAGAGAGAGATAGCTGCAAGTGCAGGTTCTGAAATCTGCTTTCTTTCACGCCAGTGTTTCTCCTTCTGCTAATTTATGTTGTCTGCTACACTTAGCGCTTGAGCTAATCTCCTAATTGGCTGGGAAAATCCTCACAGAGGAAGCTATCGATCGCTACAGCTTCCAATTATGGCTGTGGGGGGGCCACACCACAGAACAAGGATGCAGTAAGCTGCTGAACACCAGAGGGCCAGTCAATACTATGGCTCAGGGTTACACTCCATTCGCATGATTCAGTTTTAGTTGTTAACTGATGGTAGTAGCTTGACTTTGAAAGTGGGATGAATACACAAATATAAGTAAGAGCAGGCAATACTTTATTGCACATCTCACCCGCTACAATCATTAAATAAAGTACATACCAATCTGCTGAAAGCTGCACTGAGTTCAATGCCATTTTGTTTTTCTATTAATTTTTTCTATTTTAATAAATAACCTTTTGATTTCATGAAGAAATTATATCATACTTTCAATATAAGAATCTGCATCTCAGGGTAAATGTTAATCAATGATCTCTTACAGTACATTGCAAAAGAACTTATAAATACATTAAAAAAAACACATACACCTTGCTTTCACCGGGCACAGCTCTATAATGTCGTATCTGCGATGCAGTTTGGTAGCATTTTAGAAGCGGAGCTTTTTGCCTGCCCAATTTTGTTGACTTGCACGTATTTTGTTGATTTGGTTATTTTTCTTTGATTTTTGTGCTTCTGCCATGGTTAAGTAGGTAGTTATAGTACCTACATAGTTAAATGGTTTCTTCAGTTGTGTTTACTGTTCATATACAATTAGGAATCAGGGTGTTTTATTTTGAAAATGAACCAAATGCTCTATGCCATTCCTGTGTCTGACTTCCTGCTCGGCTTAATCTATTCAATCTGGAATCACAAGCATCGTGATTATGCGTGAGTGGCTGAACTGTTCTACAGTTTCTATATAAATGTAACAACATTCAAATATGTTTTTGATGAAAATTTGTTTTACATGTATTTACAACAATAAATATTTTTTGTGTGCATTGAAAAATACCGCACAAAAGTACACCCCTCACATTTTTGTAAATATTTGATTATATATTTTCATGTGACAACACTGAAGAAATTACACTTTTCTCACTTTTCTCACACTCCCTCATACTGGTCACTGGAAGTTCAACATGGCACCTCATGGCAAAGAACTCTGAGGATCTGAAAAAAAGAATTGTCGCTCTACATAACGATGTCCTAGGCTATAAGAAAATTGCCATGACCCTGAAACTGAACTGCAGCACGGTGGCCAAGACCATACAGCGGTTCAACAGGACAGGTTCCACTCATAGAACAGATAGAACAGTCGACCAAACGAATTTCAGAGCACATGCTCAGTGTCATATCCAGAGGTTGTCTTTGGGAAATAGATGGATGAGTGCTGCATTGCTGCAGAGGTTGAAGGGGTGGGGGGGTCAGCCTGTCACTGCTCAGACCATACGCCGCCCACAGCATCAAATTGGTCTGCATGGCTGTTGTCCCAGAGGGAAGCCTCTTCTAAAGATGATGCACAAGAAAGCCCGCAAACAGTTTGCTGAAGACAAGCAGACGAAGGACATGGATTACCAGAACCATGTCCTGTGGTCTGATGAGACCAAGATAAACTTATTTGGTTCAGATGGTGTCGAGCGTGTGTGGCAGCAACCAGGTGAGTAGTACAAAGACAAGTGTGTCTTGCCAACAGTCATGCATGGTGGTGGGAATGTCATGGCCTGGGGCTGCATGAGAGCTGCCGGCACTGGTGAGTTACAGTTCATTGAGGGAACCATGAATGCCAACATG
Organism: Micropterus dolomieu; assembly: GCF_021292245.1. Lineage (NCBI taxonomy): Eukaryota > Metazoa > Chordata > Actinopteri > Centrarchiformes > Centrarchidae > Micropterus > Micropterus dolomieu. The sequence goes on from NC_060153.1 coordinate 17,746,930, forward strand.
TACTGTGACAAACTGAAGCAGAGCATGATCCCCTCCCTTCGGAGATGACGACCCCAAACACACCTCCAAGACGACCACCGCCTTGCTAAAGAAGCTGAGGGTAAAGGTGATGGACTGGCCAAGCATGTCTCCAGACCTAAACCTTATTGAGCATCTGTGGGGCATCCTCAAACAGAAGGTAGAGGAGCGCAAGGTCTCTAACATCCACCAGCTCTGTGATGTTGTCATGGAGGGGTGGAAGAGGACTCCACTGGCAACCTATGAAGCTCTGGTGAACTCAGAGGGTTAAGGCAGTGCTGGAAAATATTGTGACTTTGGGCCCAATTTGGACATTTTCACTTAGGGGTGTACTCACTTTTGTTGCCAGCGCATTGGACATTAATGGCTGTGTGATGTGTTATTTTGAGGGGACAGCAAATTTATATATTCATCCCAACATACATTTGTGAATCCTTCTGTGTGTATTCATTAATAATGACACTGATCTAACAAGGTGTTCTTTTAGAGATGTATCCACCGTGGGCGTAGTCTTAGATTTAGATTTTGAGATTAACGTGCAACTGTACTGTACAAACATACTGACACCAAAGGCTGACAGCTACGCATGCAGACGGCAGACAGCTCAGACAAAGATCAGAGCCAAAACAAACAGAGCACACTGTACCCCAAATTCTTTTATCGTATTCTTCTCTATGCTGTTCTATTCTGATGAAATCCTTTTTTGTACACCTCTCTTCAGTCCTACGCCCTCAATCGCACCAACCCATCTCCTCTCCCAGCAGGGTAAAGAAGGTTTCCTGCAGATTCTCCACAAGTACATGGAGGTCCATGGCACAGTATACTATGAGACCCAGAGACCCCCGGAGGTCCCAGCCTTTGTGAAGAACCATGGCCTGCTGCCCCAGCATGAGCTGCAGCAACTGCTGCGCAAGGCCAAGGCAAGACACTGAAGAAAATATTACCTGCATACATTGCAAATTTATCTACTGAATTCTCACTGCTGGTGTCAGCTTCAATTACACTACCTACTTCTCCTCATCCAGAAACTGACTTTGGCACACACACAACACATTACAAGAACTGATCTAAAACATGTTGAAGTCAATTACCATATTTACAAAATAACATCCCTGATTGTTTTTTTAGCTCTTCATTGGCTTTGGTTTCCCCTACGAAGGCCCAGCCCCTCTGGAAGCAATAGCTAATGGCTGCATCTTCCTGCAGCCCAAGTTCCGCCCACCTCACAGCTCACTGAATCACGAGTTTTTCAGAGGCAAGCCCACTTCTAGAGAGGTAAGCTCATCATGTTCATTACTTCCCACCACCGCTCACTGATGAGAATATTTTGGCCAGTGTGGTTTTCAGCACCAGCCACATTGCCAAGAAACTTTATCCATCAGGAGATCCTTTAAAAGAACTGGCACAATCTGTAGGCGCACACAGCACATGTTAGTGATAGGAGGCTGGAACATGGTGTTCCTAGAACCATCTATGCTGCTACTAATGATTGTCCACACAACCGTTGGAGAAATGTTTGCAATACATTCTTCTGGCCCAGTATGCTCTTTATAAACCTGAGAGTAACAAACCTAAATATAAGAAATTGTCCAGGTGTAATCATAAAATATTTTTATTTTTCATAATGTAAAACATTGATACAATCAAAAACCCCAAATAAAAACACATTGTAATTTATGACAGCAACTTCATCCTTGCAAGCAACAGTTAAGAATAAGCAAAATGATCTAACTCCCAAAATTAACCCTTTATGGCTGTTCAAGTGTGTCCTGGTAGCTCCTCAGACCGTTTTTCAAAGCTGAGTCCTTATCGCAGTGGCCCAGGTTCAAATGGTGTCTGGGTCCTTTGCTGCATGTCATCCCCTCTCTGTCTCTCACCTGCGTTTCCTGTCTCTCTCTACTGTGACTATCTAATAAAGTAGAAATGACGAAAAAAGTCTTTAAAGCTGTTTAAGAAATTTCATCTAGACAGATAAAGCTCTTCTGTATGCCCCGCATGTGTTTTCTGCAGGTGTCCTCCCAACACCCGTATGCAGAGCAGTACATTGGTAGACCTCACGTCATGACCGTGGACTACAACAACTCCCAGGAGTTTGACTCTGCGATCAGGGAAATCATGAGGACTAAGGTAGTATTACACACTGTGCACTGTTACACACACAGATAGAAAACAAGATTTGTACATTGTGTAACAATGCTTAATATCTCGGTTGCAGCTACGCTATCAGGCAGTAATGTTAAATTGAAATAGAAAAGCCTTTTCTATCCATTCAGCTTCTCCTCCAGTCAAATTCCTCAGGACAAGATGTTTTGCATGGATCCTTGTTTATTTTAATGTGAATACTGGAGGATAGCTGTGATCTTTGAGGGGTTTTCTAGTGTTTACACGACAAAAAATGTAATGTAAAAGCAAAAATGTTTTAATATTCCACTGTATCCAGTGTTACGTACAACGTAACATTAAAAAACAGAATCTGCTCATCTGGCAACCCTACCAATCCCCTGATGTGAATCATATCTGTTTGGCACACAATAAAAAGTTAAATAGTAACATAAAAGAATAAAATGTTTTATGCAACCAGAGTAGTGATAATAAATCACTCTATTCTTTTCTCAGTGAGATTAGCGGTACAGATATCCTTGTTCTGTTTTCTAGTGTTTGCATTTTTTGCTTGCCTTTGCCATCATTTAGTTGTGATGAAATTACGGTAAAGTTCTGGGCCCTTTATTGTCGCTGTGAGCTTGATAAAGGTTTTTAAACTTTCATACAACAGCACAGTAGCTTTATCCAAAGTGGAGTTTTTCCAGAGTGCCTTTGCCAGTATGTAGGTAGCAATCTTATATTGCAGAACTTTTCCACGCCTGAAATGTGGGCCGATAGAGAATATGAGGATGCTAGGAACTGCCAAGAGTGGGAGAGAGGTTAATTAAGGTGTCATCCGGGGGAGATTCAATCTTTGGGGAAAGGAAATGGGAAAACTCTAAAATAACCACAGCATAAACGTTTTATATCTCAAACTCAGTAATATTTAAAACAGTTAACTTTCTAAGCGCATCAAGTGTATGAAATTGACAGTGACTAACCTGCACATGGCTTTAACTGTGTAGTAAAGCCACATGTGGATATTGCAGAAGAAATTTTCCTTTTGTCATTTTAAACACAAAATAGGAGATTTGCGTCAGCTTGGCTGTCCAGTAGATATTGTTGTTTTAGTTAAGTAAATCATGCTAATTGCAAATGATACTTTTGTCAAATGTCATCATATGTGTCATAATATGGCTTTGTTATTTCTTTCCATTTCAGCCATCTAGCTAATTCCATACTGTATTGCATTAAAAAAAATCAAGCCACAGTAATACTCCAACAAAGCATTAATCTCAACTGTATTTAGGGCACAGGGATCATGTGCAGCAGGAAAACAGCTGTCTGCACGATTCTTTAAACATTCTGTTACAGTTTGTGCCTTTTTGCAGATTAGAAGTAGTGTGCATGGAGATTAGTGGGAAGCTGATATCTGTAGTGATGTGTGTGCGATCGCACGTGTGTGTCTGCTCTCATCTCTGCGTCTTGTCTGTGTTGTCAGACAAGCTACAGTTCAGCAGCACTGGCTGACTGCTCTGTTTCCGTCTGCACTGTCATACCATTGAGAGAGAGCTTCACTGGAGGCACAATGCCCCAGCAAACACACACACACACACACACACACACACACACACACACACACACACACAGTCAGATAATATTATTTTCCTTACATTTATCCAAACACAAACTCATAACCACAATTGAAGAGACACTGAAATTGTACACATTGGTCATATCAGTACACATGGCCTTGCCTGCACATTACGGTGTGTGTGTGTGTGTGTGGCAAAGGCTCATGTTCAGTCATGCAGGACATAGCAATCTCTGGCTACATCCTTTCTTTATCTCTTTTTTTCTTTCATTCTATCCCTTTTTCTTTCTTTCTTTCTTTCTTTGTTATCCTTGGTTTTGTCATCCTTTATTGAGTTATATATCTTTTTTGTGCATGTAACAGGTTTGCAAAATGAAAAAGCCCAAAGTCCAGCCCAAAAGGAGTTCCCATCTCCCACAGAAAGCTCTGCTCTGAACCGCTTGAAAACAGCTCATTTGTAGTCCAGCCCTTCACTTCCTTTACTTGTGACGTCACAATGAAGCGTGTCATAAAGCTTGCCAAGCGGCTAGCGGGGGTCAGGCACGCCCTCAAACCAAGCTAGTCTGAGCGGAGGCTCTTTGGCTCGACTCGCCTTTGTTTGGTTTTCCATTGTAGAAATGTTGTATTTTTCAGCAAGGCAGCATAGATCGTCAGAACACCGGCAACAGTTCAATGTTTAGTCCTAAAAGACGATGCAACTCTGTTTGGGCCTGGAAATTCACAATCACAACCTGTAAGTATGCTTTATTGGTTGTGAATCATATTTAAAATAAACACGGCAATGTAACTTCACAGACTGTTGTCTTCACAGACAAGTGCAGAGTTGTTGTAGACGTTGGCTAACACAGCTAAAGTTATAACTATAATGCTAATGTTACATCTGATGTGAAAGCTACTGAGCAAACGTTCAAATTTGCCAATTGTTATTGTTATATTAATTGAGTTGAAATATGGTGATTTTTGTAGTGGTTTATGGTAAGATGTGGAACAATGATGTTGTGTGCTTGTGGACTTGTGAGTAACTTATACCATCTGCTAGGTTACGGTCGCAGTCTGAAGGGGCTTTGATTTGGATCACACTACCCAGAGCCCTTTAAAGAGAGTCACGTCAGTGGGGGTCCAAAATGCTACAAGGTCACGTGGTTCATGGAGACCGCAGATAGTTCCTGGAAGTCCTGGGCGGGCAATTCAAAATGAGCGAGAGAAACGTCAAAAAGGCAATTTTAAGCGATTTCTGGTCATTTCTACAATAAATGCGTTGATTTACAGTATTTGCACAGCACAGTGACACGTGTATGTAGTTACATTACTATTTTTTTAAAAAGGAGGATATATTTTTGACAATAACAGCTACAATCACCTACCTTGTGGACATTTTTTGGCCAACCTTACATTGGAACGGGTGTTCCTCTTTAAAACACGTTTAAAATTCAGATCAGATTTACCTTTCTAACATTCCTTTTAGTAATCCCATGGTACCAGGGTTAATTGATCTTAATGACTAATGTAATCTTTATGGACTTCAGATAGAACAGACAGGTGACTATCAATGATTGTCATGTATTAATTTAATAAATCTCCAGTAAACTCAGAAAACAGCATGTTAAGTGGTTTGTGTCTGTGAACTGTCTTACAATAGTCTACAGCACGGTTTATTGTGCTGTGTGGAGATGCTGCTGCAGTCGGTCAGAAAAAGGAGTACGAATGTTTGGTTTCCCAGCTGACATAGAGAGGAGGAAAAAATGGTGGATTCAGGTCAACAGGAGCAACCTTACAATCACTAAAGAGGCTAACAACAAAAAATATGTGAGGTACTTTTTCCACAAAGAAAGAACACATCACTGGCTTTATGTTTGGTTTATTAAAAACATCAATGCAGATCATCTTCAGGCTCCACTGGGGGTTCAGTGGATTCTTGTGCTGAGAGAGGGAGAACAAGAGAAAGGGTTAGACAAACCTACATATCTGTAAAGATTCATCCAGGTCATGTTTATCCAAGAAAAGCTGAATCGAGAGCATCAGGATGTTTCAGAAGAAGTCCAGTTGCTCTCAGTTCAACCTTTCTTGTGAACAGCTACAGGTTTGATTGAGAAAGTTATGGATTGTTAAATTTTGGAACTTCATTAACAGCTTTTGCTGCTGATGTTGGCATCAGTTACTAGATAGTTTGTTAGTCAGTGAATGTTTTTATTTTTTCAAACACTTCTCACACACAGGAACTCTGATGATGATATGATAAGAATTTGTAGAAAGTAATTATGTAATTGGAGTAAACATATCCGGTAAGAATTGAGTGTTCACCAATACGGTGCATTCAGCCACTATGATGTATTAATGTGGGTAAATAGACCTGAATTGTTGTGTGGAAAATAAGCTCATAAGCCAAGACAGGATGCAGACACAGAGAGAAGGGAAAGAAAATGATATAACATTTTAAGTATGATTTCTTATAAATGGTATATTATATATAATAGGCATTTACAATCACGTTCCACTCTGTACTCTTTAGCATCACTGCTCCTCCATCTCGCAGAGTCTACTGCTCTAATATAATTAATGAAGATTGTTTTTATAATGCTAGTATACTACTTTTAGTGTTAGGGATAACCCCCCCAAAAATAAATAAATAATGTTTTGAAATCTTTTATTCATACATGCACCACTAATATATTTAAATAAAATTAAATACCACCCTCCAAAAATACATATTTTAAAATAAATTAATAAGCTGCCCCTGTTTATATTGTGTGCTGCTAACTTTCTCCATTGCCATTATGTTAATTTGTTAACCGTTAATGTCCCTAAATCTTCTAATTTAGTGGGGGAAGTCCACTAACATCTTTTAATGCACATGTTAACTTAATTCAGTTGTGCTAATAATATATAATCTCGTTTTTTACACGTCTTACCTTTCAAACGTGCATCCCAGATAGCATTTTCTATTGCAGCTCCGCTGCGCTGCTAGCATTTGATGCTAACTTCCGGGAACTATTCAGACGCTCCATGATCCGCCATTGCTGTGAAAAACTGGTCCATTGGAGTGAACGAAGATGACGCGACTCCAGGGTCCAGCTGCAGCCCGCAGACAAACTATAGACTGTATATAAAAACCAGACAAACGTGACGGAAGTTGAACTTCCATATATGAGTTGTCCCAGAAGCCACCCTGCACAAAACGTGATGACGTTTATCTCGACCGCTCGGCCCACGCATAGTTGTTAAATAAAAAAAAGAGCCGTAAAAAAAAAGGTGTCAAGTGTCAACGTAGTAATCAGTGTACGTTGTGTGTTAATATTTACTATATTATACTTATATATTATTAATATAGTATATTTATGCCATAATTCTTGCAAATACTTATTTATAATAGCCTAATGATAATATGGCAATGATTCAATTCATACCACTGTTGTATATTTATTTCTTCCAAAGTGATTTTAAGTTTAACAAACCAAGAATATTATGTAATGTTACATCACGAGCCAGATGTGTCTCGATGTAGGTTAAAACTTTACAACATTACTGAGAATTTAATGACAGAATAACAGCGGTACGAACATTAACAGTTTCGTTCAGCTGGTGCTGGACACGTCTGCTGTGTTGGCTGCAGTGGTCTGTGTGACTGGGCCTGGGGGAGCTAACCATTCCTGACGGCCCCCCTAAGTATATTCCTCTTACCCCAACAAGGGTATGTGCCTAAAGTTATTGATTATATGCATGTCGACCGGTTTACCCTACAGCGGCGCACACAGGGTTAACCTCCATTGTGTTGCTGTGCAGCCTCCGGTAACGTTACTGCAGCTATATAACACCCGTTAGCACCATGGTCGGCACTTGCGGAGCTTCTCAACTCCGAAAACGTTTGAACACATTTTCCATTCGCTGTCAATTTTCGTAAAACTGCCGATCTTCGAAATCTACACAGTTGATTTCTCGCCTAAAAACTTCTCAAAACAGCATTTAAAGTTCTGTTGTTGGCTTCTAAAGAATAAAACGGTTTGCATTAGGATCCATCATGTACGTAGCCGAGATGAACGTCATCATGTTTTGTGCGCAGTGTCTTCTGGGAAAAACCATATTTGGAAGTTCAACTTCCGTCACGGTCTGCAGGCTGCAGCTGGATATACTTGCTTTAAAGGGCTCTGACGCTACCTTGTTTCTTACGACCCGCCCTTCTCTGCTTCTGATTGGCTAGTAGTCCTTACCTGGGGACTGTGCATGTGCAACTCCCAACAAAGGTTTTGTACAAGTAAGATGCATCACTCTGTAGCTCAAGAGCGGAGCGTACAACACACAGGAGCTGCAGCAATATGCAGTATGAGAAAAATACGGTGGTTTTTGAAAGTTAAACCATGTAAACCTGTTCTGGTACAACCCCTAAATAAGATTTTGAACCTGAAAATGGGCATAATACCACCTCTTTAATAGAAGGTAAGGTTTTTTTCAAATGTGAAAAAGTTTGGTAGTTCAAATGTTTTGGGGTACAATATTTACAAGTACAATATTTTTGGTACATTTTTGTGACTTATACTTTGTACAAACAATAAAATAATATTCTTACCCTGCATTGCCGCTCCCATAAATGAGAACATGCTTGCCTGGTTCAGTACAGCTGAAAGTACAGAAAGAAAAGGAGGAACTCTGTTATGTACAGTATATTGTTGTTGCAGGGAGCTTGTGTGTCTGTCCCTGTGTTTACTTTCTGCTCCAGCTTACAAAGTATATTAGCATAAGGCTTTGATCAGATTTGCAGGGTGCATAACTTTTTAAATTGCATCGTTCCTGTATACTTGCTTCTTGGTGGTTTTCCACTTGAAATAGGCAGAGTCTGATTTCTCACATGGTTGAACAATAGACTGCTTTGATTTCAGATTAGAAATGTAATTTAGTGCACTGTGAATCATTTGCAAAGGCAGGTCTTAAGACAAACCACTCTGGCGTGAGCCTTTAAACATGGAGAAAGACTTCCCATCTGTTACACTTTTGTAGCAACTTCTTTTAAGTCATTCATGAAGCTTAAATTGACATTTTTATAGTGAATGTGTGGCTGATTTCCAATTACGATATCAACAAAATAAAGCAGTTTTTTTAATCAGCTAATTGAATTTGTTTTCATCCTAGCAGCAGCCATTTTCACTTCATCTAGTTTTGTGTCAGACAGTTTATGTATTGGACATATTTGTATTAGCAAGAAACACAAAAGAATATATATACACACTACTGAAAAAAATAAGGGAACACTTAAGTCAGATCTCGATGAAGGAAATAGTTAAAAGTTCAAATCTTTACTGTACATTGTGTAATTCATTGAGAACAAAATGACATTAGCACTCAATGGAAACAAACAACTGATTGACAGCTGGATTGTTGCCCCCATGTGTCTTTTTGCACTCCCGACAACATATGGGCATGCTCCTGATGAGACAGTGGAGGTGTCCCAGGGATCTCCTCCCAGACCTAGAGCAGGGCCTCAGTGAGCTCCTGGACAGTCTGTGGCGCTACTTGGTTGCGTTGGATGCACCGATACATAACGTCCCAGAGGTCCTCACTTTGCTTTAGGTCTGTGGAACATGAGGGCTAGTCAATGGCATCACTGCCTTCGTCATCCAGGAACTGCCTACACACATTCTGTCCACGAGGCCGGATATTGTCCTGCACCAGGAGGAACCTGGGGCCCACTGCACCAGTGTAAGGTCTAACAATGGCTCTAAGGGTTTCATTCCAGTACCTAACAGCAGTCAGAGTACCATTGGCTAGTACGACACATGGACACCAGTAGCCCACTAGTGTTCGTTTTGTAGAACTCTGACAGTGCTCCTCCTATTCCTCGTTGCACAAAGGAGCAGATTCCGGTCCTGCTGCTGGATTGATGCCTTCATACGGCTCTGTCCAGCGCTTCTCATGTAACGGCCCGTCTCCTGATATCCCCTCCATGCTCTTGAGACTGCTAGGAGACTTCTTGTGAGGGCATGTATGGATGTGCCATCCTGGAGGAGCTGGATTACCTGTGCAAACTGAATGGGCTGCAGGTACCACCTCATGCTACCAGTAGTGACAAGGACACAAGCAAAACTAGAGAACAATCATTGATGTTATACTGTGGTGATTAAGCATTGCCTTATTTCTTTATTTTTTGAGCAGTGTATATAGGGTTTCTAGCTCATCTCTAATTAGGCCCATCAAAAGTTTGCTTTAGTTATAAAACCGGCACATCACCGCATGGGATGATCTATTGGTATGCAAATAAAACCTAATGAGTTTCCAAGCAGTGACACACTATGACTAGGCCTCGCAGAAATCTGACAATGGAAACATTCATCTGCTGAAATTAACAAGGAGAAGAGACAATTTATTGCAATTAGTGCGAACAATAAAATAACAGCTAAAAAAAAAAGTACTTTAATGGGTGCAAAATAATGTGGAAATAAATAATGGGGTGAGGACTGTGTTTTTGTGTAATTTTCAGGTTGAGCCATATCTGCCTTATGAATACACCTGTGAGGGGATGCTGGAGAGAGTACATTCCTACATACAGCATCAGGTGAGGTTCAGTCCATGTCGAGACAAATGTACACAGAGCGCTGAACCAAACACACACATGCGGAGATTATGTCTTTTAGCCGTCGTCCCTCCCTCTCTCTCACACATACACCCTTTTCACCATCTCTCAAACTCCCCACTCTGCTCAATATTTCATCACTGTGTGCATTCAACACCCAGAACACTGTGTGTGTGTGTGTGT
>NC_060153.1:17757465-17781981 GCF_021292245.1 Micropterus dolomieu
ACCCGAATTGAGGAGACGAAAGATAAGAGATTTCACATGACTTTTAATCAAGAATGTACAGATTTTTACATGTACATTCCTCCCACGGGCAGTTCAAAACCAGAATATCTCATAGATCTCCAATATGCTAGCTGGAGCTCACGTTTCTCACTGAACAACAGAAAGTAGGAAAGTGGTAGCTCTGTAAGAGGAAATGAAAGAGAAGAGGAGGCATTACAGCTGTTCATTTGTTATGATGTGTTGAGTGTTTATTATAAAATTGGTTAAGACTACACTTCATCACTTCAAGCTACACTTTTTATTACATTTTTTCTAAAAATTAGGCACTTTAATTTAGTTTACTTAAATTTAGAATTTATTATTTGAATAGTTATTATTTATTATCCTTCCAGTTTGATGTGAAAACTGACTGAAATATTATTTGATTTGACAGTCCGTTGTTGATTAAAAACATGTGTTGATACAACTATACGTTATAGTACTGAATGATAACGCAAGTTCGTCGTTTTGATGTTCCGGACCTTTGCTTCAGGAAATTTTCTCTAACTAGACCTCTTTGAAATCTAATTGAATACCCCTGCACTAGACCATCCAGCTATACATAAGCTATGTGGTTGTCGTTAAATATAGAACAATGTTCCTTTACTTAAGATATGTAGAAATCCCATATTTACCAAAAATGTCGTCAAAATTCGACTCAAGATAGTAAAAGTATTCCATAGTGTACTTATGTATCAAAAGTGCTCATTCTGTATGACATTGTTCCTGCGTGCATTCAGTCCTTAATGAATTAATCTCTAAACATCAGTTGTTTGAAATATGCATTTATTTCAATGACAAAATATTTATTTTTCTTCTTCTCAGTAACTTCACTACATTGATCAGGTAAAGAGAAATAAATACAACACAGGATTTTAAATGTAGGGGAGTAAAAAAGTGGAAGTACCTCAACATTTGACTAGAGGAAAGTACTTTTCCAAGTGGGGTAACTAAGGCTGCGTTCAGACTACAGGCAAAAGTTACCCAAATCAGATTTTTTAGTCACGTGGACTCTGATCTTTTCTGGTTCGGATGTGGTCCAAATCCAACACAGGTCGGATTTTTTGAAATGCGACCTCAATCTGGACACTCAGATTGAAATCCATGCGACTCTGATGCCACTCTAGAGGCATCAGAGTTAGTTATGCGGTAATTATGAGGTAGACGGGGCTGCGGTGAACAAAAAAAGTTCCACAAAAGCCATTATTAAACATGTGGCTCTCTTTCTCCTCTATCTTGCTATCATCTACTCACAAACTCCCTTTCTTCTCCCTGAAATCCACCTGGTCCCAAGCTATCTTCTGAGTCACCTGCACGCTGCCTATCTGAGCGGACACAGTGGACAGAGATAGAGGGGGACAGTTGTGGGTTATATGTGTTGTACAGCACCAGAATAGTAATGAATGTAATGAAAAGTTGTTAATATTTGTTTAGTTCGGGGGAATGTGACCTCAGGAGGAAACCAGGAGAGTGTAATGAAATACGGGAGGTTTAGCAAGTATGAGCTAACTGGCTCCTTTGTTTACTTCTGTATGATAGCGTGCTGATTGTGACGTTTAATTCTTCTGTGCATGTGTTCACACTTAAGTCTGATTTTGGCCACATTTAAAGTAGAATATGAACTCTCAAACAGAAAAATGAGGTCTGGGAAAAAAATTGGAATTGACCATTGAGGCCTGAATTGTGAACATAGCCTAAGACAAACCTTAGACATATCTTGGAGCTTTTTCTCTGATCCAGGGCTTGATATTAACACCCGCCAACCCGCCAAATGCGGGTGGATTTCAGCCGTGGTGGGTAATGCAGTCACTCCTACTTGCCACTTTGGCGTGTTGAAAAATTGTAGTCTTGTCAACAGTCATCTGAAATAACAAACGAATTGCAATGTGACACTACAACTTCCATGAGTAGGCCTACTATACCTGTAGGCCTATATAGTGCTTGCTCATTGGTCCATTGTCTTGACGACAACACTGAACACAAAGACGTTGTGGAGATTAAACTAGCGGACTAGTGCACAGGAGATTTTCCCTATGGCCTGAGGGCTTTTTTGGCCTGCAGGTAATTATCAACTTGTCCAGCAGCAGCAATGACAAAGCAAGTTACATTACAAGAATCCACACAACAATCTCACTTTCTCCAGCAGTGCCACCGTGCGCACACCAAATATGACATCCAGACTTTGTAGACCTGTTAGACAATAAGCCCTCCCGTCTGCTTTTAACTTGATGGTATGATCCCTGTCATCACACACGACTCGTCGCATGCACACACATCGCACAATGTTCAGTCAGTGTGTGAGTGTGCATGTGCAGGTTGGCTAAATTGTGTAAATTGCAGATAATTTATAAATAAATAAGTCACATCTGAAATAAAAGAATGAATGGAGGCATTATCCTGTTGTTAAAAGGCTGTTGCCATGAGGGAATACTGTTGCAATGAAGGGCACATGTTATATATAAAATCCTGTAAAAGGTGTGTTGGGATATTGCTCAAACTGAATCCAGGCTCTGCTGCCTGTGTGTCACAGCCAGGGCAGCTGAGGAGCACATGTCGGGTGGGGGAGGGGGAGAACAACTAAGCACCTAATCCACAGCATAAAACTCTCTTCAAATGAACTTGAATCTCAGGTCTTGTTTTCTGATGTGTGATAGTCCAGCAATGAAGTTATATCAAAATATCAAAACCACTGCATCAAAATCTCTCCAATATTATATAAATTTAATTTACATGCATTCATGTTTAAAATGATTTTGCACAAATAATGTAACATACTGATTTAAAATCAAATGTAAAACAGTAATAACCCCAGTAAAAAATAAATAGTGTAAAGGTGTGTTGGGATTTTACTCAAACTGAATCCAGGCTCTGCAGCCTGTGTTTCTGAGGAGAAGCTGGCATGAGGCCACACAGAGTGGGGCAGGGGAGATCAATTAAGCACCTGGGCAGCAAACTTTTTTTCTGCTAATGCGGCATTCCAGGGACATGGGAATTTGAAGCTTCACTGTCCCTGACTGAAGATACAGAATGTTATATTAAAATGGAGAACTGCTGAAGCTATGTTATGTTGTAGTAACTATTTTAGCTACTTCTCCCCAAAACTCGATTTTTTTTCCCTTTTGGACTCTATTTTGAGTTAAAACATTTTGTAAAATTTCCCTACAACATGTAGAACTACGATTTTGCATTCTCCCTGTGGACTTGAATGCATCGTCACAAACAGGTCTGTGCGTGTCTTACGAAGGCTGCAGAGACTACGGGAGCACGGAGATATTAACAGACGAAAAACAGCAGGAAAACAACGGATTATTAACCCAGGTAAGACATTTTTATTTTTATTTAAATTAGGCTGAGCTGTTTCTGGAGTCTAGCTTCGGTATCATTCTCCATTCTAACTGTTTGGCTAACATTAGCATTAGTTTAACTACAGGGTGCGGAACATTACTTGATTTGATGAGTTAACTAAAGCAGAAAAAGAAGACCGTTATTAACTAGGCCTTTAAAAAATGTACTTAACTAAAGTAAACGTTACTTGAATAAAATTAAGAGAAGAACAGAATGGAAAATAGTTTTTGGTAGGTGGGTTGAATGATTTGCCAACTATTTTAATGATCAATTAATTGTTGTAATTATTTTCCAAGCATAAATGCCTAAGGTTAGCAGATTCTGGCTTTTCCAGTTTGTGGATTTTATATTTCTTTCTGTTTTCACATCATAAACAGATTGTTTTTATGTTTTGCACTGTTGGTCACACAACACAGGACAATTAAACATGTCACTTTTTAGCTGATTTCTGTCACCATACAGACAAAACAATTCAGAATGTATTCAAGAATACTAACATTAATCATGTTAGAGCTGCAACAAAAGATTACCATTATTGAGTCATCTGACAAATAATAATTGTAATTAGATATCCGGTTGAACTGAGATTTTAGCATCTTAACTTCTCTTTTAGGCTTATGTAGGAGCAATTAGACAAAATATCCAGGATGAAACAAATGTACAAAAATAACATTAATTATGTAAGTGATACTAGCAATATTTTATGTAATTCTGTGGCTGTCAGTGTTAGGGCTATTAGTTATAGAACCCTAACACTGACATTTAAAATAAATATAAGTACCGATTTAATCTAAATTAATTGATGACTTTCATGGTGGTGATCTTGCTTAAAGATAATTGTTTGTTTCACAGATAATGGAAAGAATGAGAGACCAAGAAAATGAGCTGGTATGTATCAAATGACTGTATTCTAACAATTTGAGGGTGTGACATTAAACTTTTATATCTGGTAACTTGATGGAACCACATTTACAGTAGGGCTGGCCTGAATATTATTTTTTGAGCTTTAAAGCTGCAATAGTAATTAACAGTCAATAATCTAAGCACATTTACGTCATCACTCTTTTGGGGGGGGGGGGGGGAAACAGTGGAGTCCAACCCAACTGTGCCCGAGTCCACCGCTTTGTGCGGGCGCTGGGCACAATGAAAGTGAGCAACTGTAACGTAAATAAACACCATAACTGCCACACTGCCAGGTTTTTTCCTGGCTCAGAATGGGACTTAAGTAAAATGTTAGTATAATAATATACAGGTTACACTTGATTTGGATTATCTGTCTACAGATGATTTATCAGTTGAGATTCAGCTTTTTCCACAAATAAAACCTTTCTCTGATATTAGCCTACACCACTGTGGTTAAGGTTTGATTAGTGCTAATGTTTGTGTATTCATTATAATTTCAGAGAATGGTATAGGCTACTATAGCTTACTATTAGTAGTCTAATATTGATTCCAGTTACGGCAGTTACATTTTGTGGGTTGTTTTCAGTCATTAAGTTATTGTGCAAGAAAAATGCAAGGTGGTTAGTCTCTCATTTGTTTATGCAAAGTACTAACTTGTCAATAATAAACACCGTGCATACAAAACGAGTTCAACATTTCTAAAGTTTGATGTAGTGCCTCAGCCTTTTTTAATGTCCTGTCTACTCCAGGCTGTGATTGTTCGGTTCAGAAGTAACTTTGACAAACCGCTATTCACACGGCTGTGTGAACAGCACCTGATCTCCCTGTGGAGATTAGCAGGCAGGAGAGAATGGGAACAGTGGGAAATAACCCAGCCCAGTAGCGCAGGCTTTGTAGCGGAGTATTCAGGCGCAGTCAAACAACACAGTAGCTGTGTAAGAAAAAAAATAAATAAAAACTGCGCTGTGGATGAGAGGTGACTGCTGGAAGCCAAGACGTTGTATTTAAGTTTATGTTCTGCTTGTTCAAAAGCTGTCTGGTTAATGGCTAATATTAAATCCCAGGAGAATATTTGAAACGCTTTTACAATTTTGATCATTTTGGCACTGGTGATTTTCCTTTGGCGCTCGCTTAAACCTCTTTGGGGGCGCTAAAAATTTCTCTATGCAGGAAAAACCCTGACTGCCATTGTCATCACTTAGTTTAAAGTAGCCCACAAAGCTGAGGGCTTCAATTTGTTTCCCTTTTGATGTCAAGTGGAGCATTATGTTCACTATTGTAAACAGAGGTCAGCCGCGCTAAAAAAAAACCTGAATGCTTACCCAACGATCAAATATTTGAATATTCAGGTCCAGCCCTAATTTACACTTCATTACGTACCCCTGTGCAATCCAATTCAACAGCTCTGCTATAAATTCTACTTTGGTGGTACAGTAGGGACAGCGGGGATATGTCCCTACCACTAAAATTATCCACACCACTAATTTGTTATAAATTGCATTTATGTAAAAAGTTACCCCATGTGCAAGACAAAAACTAGAAAAAATATAGTTGTCAGTGACAGTTTATTACATAGTGGTTGTTTATACAGGCATCAGTGAGTGCTCAAGGGAGAGAAAGAAAGAGGGCGAGAGCGACATAGCCCAGGCCAGGCAAAGAGAGGAGAAAGTGGTGACCAGGTAAGCATTTGTATTATATGAGCAGTAATAGTATCTTATAGAGCCACACTATGTTTGTCAGTGACAGTTTATTACATAGTGGCTGTTTATACAGGCATCAACGAGTGCTCAGGGGAGAGAGAGAGGGCAAGAGCGACAGAGAGCTCGAAACAGACTGAGATCTCCAAGCAGACAGAGAGCTCGAGGCAGAGAGAGGGGGAGAGAGCGACATAGCCCAGGCCAGGCAAAGAGAGGAGAAAGTGGTGACCAGGTACACATTTAAACTGTGAGATGTAATGGTATCTTTTAGAGCCACATTATTGTTGTCAGTGACAAATGTCTCTATTTATCAAAACAGAGTAATATCAGCTTGACTGGCTTTATATCTAGCGCAATCTTAACTTTTTTCACCTCCGTCTGGAGCCATCCTGAAAAACAATTTGAACCGTCCCGAAGTTAATGTCAAGTGTCCCAAAATCAAAATGTTGAAAAGTAATCAATTGGGGCACCTTTTTTTACCTCGATGATAAATGATTTAATTTTTATTATAGTTAGAAACTCCTGTGCTGTGTCTCAATATACGCACCCGGTAAGTAAGTACCCGGATGGTACACCAAACCCCCATTTTAGCATTTTATGAAAAGTGATGGTGGAACAAAAATGTGCTTGAACGTTTTCGGAATTGAGGAGCTCTGCAAGTGGCTGCAGGGGAAGCCTGTGCCAACCCGCGGGAGGAGCTAGCGAGGCCGGCCAGCTGTCAACAACAGCAGAGGAGAAAACAGCCGTAAAATAGTTTTAATTTGCGTACCGCTGGTATTCTGTCATTACATTTGAGTAATTTAAATTAAATGAAGAGACATCTGGTATTGAAAATTCTTGGCTTGTGAAACTTAAAAAATAAATAAACATTAATATACTAAGATTGAACTTGGCAATAAACCCGATTCTGAGCATTTATTCTGTGTGATAAAGCCTGGCTGTTATTTTGGAGCTCTGCAGTCGGCAACAGTCATTTCCGGTTAGTGCACAACAGCATTGTTTGATTTGAGACAACACTACCCTGTCGAAATTAACGCACTAAGCAAGTAAGTACATAGTGTACGCAGTGTACTGTATGTTAGTATACTCAACGAAGTACCCGAATTGTTTCAGCAGGTTTTCTGCTCATGTTCAAAACGTTCTGCACATTCAGAATCTCTCCCACATATCTGTGTATATTATATATAATAATATTATGAGAACAACATCATCATTTAATGAGAATTCATCATTAAAAAAAAATATGCCGAGTTGCATTACCTGGGTTGAGATGATTCTCGCTGCTAGTCGACGTTATCAGAATATAAATTTATTTTTCACTGCGTGAGAAGATTGATGTGTGGCGCTTAACATGTCAGTCTAAACAAGCGTGATCGAGAGGTCAGGGAGTCATTTGTAACTGAGAGGATAGATGGACCTGTAGCACGGGAACATGTGAGCAGCCAGCCAGCCAGTGATAGTGACTGTAGTAACAGCGTGAGAAGACTGACTCTGTTGTAGTCAATCGGTCGGTTTAGTTTTTCATTTGCTAAGTGATAGTAATAAATAAACACACACACACAATCCCATCTGTCCCAGAGAGTATTTCTCTTCACCCCAAACACATTTTCTATCATCCTCAGGACAATAGGACACCGTTAGTCTGGAGCCCTGGTACCAGTTGTTCACAGTATGATTGCAGAGAACATGGTCCTAGAAATATCCAACATACAGATACACTTTCTGTATGTGTGTTCAAGGACCACCTTGAAAACTAGATTGTTAACCTTCAAGGGGTTATCCTAATTATCAAATAAGTAGAGTTAAACATAGCCTTGGAATAAAGCGGTGTCTATGTAGATGGTGTCAAGATGTAAAATGCACTCAGTTTTGCCATAAATTCAACTTTAATGAAGCATATACTAGGGGTGTGACTAAATTGTGACTAGATTTCTCATCAGGTAAAAGCTGTTATGCGAGACTTGCGCAATTGACATACTGTCAAGCCACAAATCAATTTTCTCACACAGTGAAATACAAATGTATAACTGATAAGATAGAATCACAGAGTTAATCAACTCCGCCCAGCTGATGCCACACCTGTGTATACCCTAAAAACTGAAGCGCAACTTTGCTCTGTTTGGGACTGTGAGCTACACTCAGAGCTGATGAAGTTAACGTGTGTATTTGTGGTGAGATCTCTGCCTGATCACAAGTGTTTCAGTTACTTTCAGTTTCACATGCAGTCCCAAACTGCATTGGTCAAACAGTCTGACGGGGATAACGTTGCTTCTAGCGGATTAATAACTTAGGTAGGCAGGTAGACTTCTCATTAAATGATTACGTTATTCTATTATGACTTTTGTCTGGAGAACACACATCTGTGGGAGAGATTCTGAATGTGCAGAAAGTTTGGAACATGAGCAGAAAATCTGCCCTAAACTGGTGCAGAAAAATTAATCAGAATGCAGGAAAAAAACTGTTTAATACTGAAATTTTTCATATAATTTAGCATTAAATATATATAAAAAATAGTGTTAAAATCTTGTTTCGTCTCGATTTCGCAACCTCAATCTCAAATCTTGTCTCTTCACAACCCTAGCATATACATTTTCAGTTGTTGCTGACATTGTGAGAAAGGTGATAATTATACTATACTCTATACTCTAGGTGCAAAAGAGCTGTAGTTCTTAAAATTCTTCTGGAACTGGCATGAGGATTTCAAGTGATGATTGGATGTTCAAAATTGAAACAACTGCAAACTGTGTTTGTTTTGACAGAATATTGCTACTACTGATGAATCTGAGCCAGATGACGGAAGTGAATATCTGCCTTCACCAAGCTCCTATGACAGTGAAAACTGCAGCTTGGATGAAGGTCCGATGCAGCTTTCTGATTTTCCAAAGGATACTGAAATACAAGTGAACAGGATCAACACTAACTTCACTCAGAAAGTTGATGAACTACAAGGTGACACTGGTGACCTGGAACATGAAACAGATGAGGGAGAAGATGAGAAGGAAGAGGGGTAAAAAATAACAGTGAAGAGGTGCCAGAAGGGTGAGAAAAGAAAATGGGACAAAAAACACTAATGTCTTTATTGCAAAAAAGTAAAGTAAAATTGCACGGCATTTAGAGAGAAAGCACAAGTAGGAGAAAGAGGTTGCTATTGCAACATGCTTACCCAAAAATTCAAAGAAACGGTGTCAGTTGTTGGATCAGCTCCGCTCCAAAGGTGACTATAATCACAATATAACCGTCTTGCAGAAAGGACGAGGGGAATTAGTCACATTTAGACAACCATCAGAAGACACAAAACCAAATGAGTACTTGCCCTGCAATTACTGTTATGGATTTTTCAGAAAACGTGAGCTCTGGAAGCATGAGGTTTCCTGCAAAAAAGAAAATGGTCTCCCTCAGGAAAAATCAATGAAAAGAAACAGAGTCCAAGCTGCAGCTTCCTGTCTCATTCCAATACAAGGAAATACAACAGAGAGATGTTCCAAAATCATTAGTAGCATGCTGCATGATGAGGTGTCTCGAGGTAAAATCTGATGAACTTATTTGTGAGTATGGAGACAGATTGTTGGAGAAGCATGGGAGCGATCCATCCAAAGATGGCTATGTAAGTCAGAAAATGAGGGAGTTAGGGAGATTTGTGATCGCTGCAAAGGCACTAAACAAAAAGGTGAAAAAACTTGAGGATATCTTAGTTCCACCAATGTTCAAGTTGGCTGTTGATGCAGCTAAAAAGGCATCTGGCTACACTAAATCAAAATATCGCTATGATCGACCATCTCTTGCTGTAAAACTAGGACACTCTCTAAAGACAGTTGGTGATATCATGATAGGTCATTATGTAAAAGCAGAAGATGACGTAGCTGCAAACAGGGTGAGGAGCTTCCTTGGGTTAGTGAGCTCAGAATGGAACCACTATGTCTCGCATCGTGCAAGGACAAATCTGGAAGAAAACAAGTGGAACAAAAAGGAAATGATCCCTCTCACTGAAGACGTAATTCAGAATTTGAAGTCCATGGAAGAAAATGCCAGAGAGAAACTGACTGAAGGTCCTGATCCCAAAGCATACAGCATGCTAAGTGAAACCATCCTCTCACAAATTATACTGTTTAACCAGAGGCGCCAAGGCGAGGCAGCTAAAATGCTACTTGAAACATATGAGAGCAAAAACACGGAGGCACTAAAAGAGGATGTAATGCAGTGCTTGTCAAAGTTGTAACGGGACCTGAGTAATGACTTCACAAGAGTTGTGATAAGAGGAAAAAGAGGGCGAAAAGTACCAGTACTGCTTACCAGAGAGATGACAAGATCCTTGGATTTTCTCATTGAGCACAGGATGCAGGAAAATGACATTCTTGACACCAACAAATATGTGTTTGCAAGACCAAAGTCAGACTCCCATATAAGACGTTCCGACTGTCTGCGAAAATTTGCAAATCTGTGTGATGCAAAACATTCTGCGACCCTGACCTCCACTCAACTACGGAAGCAGATAGCAACTCTCTGTCAAATAATGAACCTAAAGGATCATGAGTTGGATCAGGTGGCAAAATTCATGGGACACGATATTCGTGTTCATAGAGAGTATTATCGCCTAACTGAGAACACACTTCAATTGGCAAAAATGAGCAAACTGCTTATGGCGATAGAATGTGGAACTGCTGTCTATAAAGGAAAATCTCTCGATGAGATTGACTTTGAATTAGAGCGTGAGTATTGTACACTCACACACACTTTTTTACATTTTGGAAAGCTATATCAAAAAACATTGTAAGGGAATCTGGACAGAACATTTGACTTATGCTATATAAAATGTTTCTCTTCTTTTTTGTCATTACAGTTGCTTTGTCTAATGAACCCAACCAAGGGAACACTTCAGAGCGTATCCTGGTGGAGGCATCTACAAGGCAAGAACAAGATGGTATGCAAGTAATTATAGTAGATATCAGGGTTCAAGTTAAAATGTTTTGTCACAATAGGCCTGAAACATATTGGCCCGAAGACGTCCAGAAGTTCTTATTACCAGTATTATTGTCAACTATTATTTACCTATTTCATTTGTAATATTGTAGGTTTGCCTAGACATGGCATGTTTAAGTTCTGATGCACAGCGGGGTGGCTTATTGTGACAAGGCTTATGTTTGACCTGGTATGAATTCTAGTTCTATTAAATGTATACTTAAATGGAACATCAGAATCAGATTTATTGGCAAGTAGGTAATCAGAGAAAGTGTTGTGGTGTGTAGCAGTTAAAAGTATACACAAAATAAAAAATTCTAAAAAATATAAACAGAATAATATAAAAAAAGAAGTATATAAAAAAGATAGATAATTTCTTGAGATGTGAGTGTGGAACTGGAGCAGATCAAGTGTATGTCGGTAACAGAGTGAGCGGTGTCAAAGCAGAGCAGTTAATGGGTAACAAGAAGTGTAAGTGCACATCTTTGCCAGGGTTTCAGGTGGTTGCTACAGTAGTATTTTTAAGTGACCAGGATGTATAACGTGAATGCTATAGTGTTACAAGTTTGTTCAAGAAGTTAGTAGTGTTTGCTGTGATAATCAATCACCTTTTCCACTGACCAATATAGATGTAGTTCATTATGCCTGATGTTCATTTCCCTCTGTTACAGAGCTATCCAGAAGTCAGAAGCAGAGACTTGATCCAGATGTGCCACAGATGCGGACCACGGCTCAGATGGTATGTAGTGTGATCATGTATAGCTTAGACTTCTTGGCATGAACAGTAGGTTATGACTAAGTTTGTGTATGTGTCATGGGCTGTCTCTTCTCTTCACCTAGAGGGACCTGGCACACACACAAAGGCTAAAGTCAAGAGGTCATCCAAGACTGACAGAAATGGTAAGCTTGTTTGTTACAAGTTTGTTCAAGAAGTTAGTAGTGTTTGCTGTGATAATCAATCACCTTTTCCACTGACATTAAAGATGTTTCTAATATACAGGTGCATCTCTAAAAATTAGAATATCATGGAAACTTTAATTTTCTTCCATAATTTAATTTAAATAGTGAAACTTCCATATATTCTATGTTCATTAGATATATAGTGAAATATTTTAGGCCTTTTTTGGGTTTAATCTTGATGATTACGGCTTACAGCTCATTAAAATCAAAATCCATATCTCAAAATATTAGAATAGTATAAGAAGAAGAAGAAGAATTAAATGTGGAACTGAGAAGAGCCTTTAATCTCTCAGTCTGGTTCAGACTTCGGACTTGACAGTTGTCCAGAAGACACTCACTGAACTCGTCCACAAGGAGAGTAAGCTGCATAAGGTCACTGCTGTTCACAGAGTGCTGGATCAAAGGATATTAATGGAAAGTTGACTGGAAGGTTAAAGTGTGGTAGGAAAAGGTGCACAAGCAACAGGGACGACTGCAGCCTTGAGAGGATTGTCAAGAAACGCTGATTCAAGAACTTGAGGGAGCTTCACAAGGAGTGGACTGAGGCTGGAGTCATCAAGATCCACCAGGCTCAAACGGGTCCAGTTTATAAGCTACAAGAGTCACATTGCTAATGTCAAGCCACTCCAGAACCAGAGACAACATTACAACAGTCTTACCTGGGCTAAGGAGAAACAGAACTGGGCTGTTGCTAAGTTGTCCAAAGTCCTCTTTTCAGATAAAAGTAAATTTTGCATTTTATTTGGAAATCCAGGTCACAGAGTCTGTAGGACGAGTAGAGAGAAACATAATCCAAATAGCTTGAAGTCCAGAGTGAAGTTTCCACAGTCTGAGATGATTTGTGGTGCCGTGTCCTCTGCTGGTGTTGGTCCACTGTGTTTTATCAAGTCCAGAATCAATGCAGGCCTCTACTAGGACATTTTAGAGCGCTTCTTGGTTCGTCTGCTGACAAGCTTTATGGAAATGCTGATTTCCTTTTCCAGTAGGACTTGGCACCTGCCCACAAGACCAGAACCACTAGCAACTCATGTGTCAATTTCTGTGAGCGGTGAGCTGTAATCATGACGATTAAAACAAAAGGCCTGAAGTATTTCACTTTATGTGTAATGAATCTAGAATAAAGTTACGGAAATAAATGAACTTTGACAATATTAAAATTTTCTGAGCTGCACCTGTAGATGTATTTCATTATGCCTGATGTTCATTTCCCTCTGTTACAGAGCTATCCAGAAGTCAGAAGCGGAGACTTGATCCAGACGTGCCATCTGATGTGGACCAAGGCTCAGATGGTATGTAGTGTGATCATGTATAGCTTAGACTTCTTGGCATGAAGTGTACAGTAGGTTATGACTAAGTTTGTGTATATGTCATGGGCTGTCTCTTCTCTTCACCTAGAGGGACCTGGCACACACACAAAGGCTAAAGTCAAGAGGTCATCCAAGACTGACTTGTTTGCCAATATAGAACCACCTACTGCACCTCAGCACCCCAGGTGCGTTCATGTACTTTTTGAACTGCCTTTCAAACATTGTTTAAAAAGTGATATTTCAGCCTAACGGGTCATCTGATATCTAGTTTGAAAGGGAAAAAACTATTTACATTGATGTTGGCCATTTTGTCTAAGCTTTCAGAAGAGCCTAAGCTTATGTGAGGGAGGGATTGAGGGTGCTTGTTACAGGGTTAACTACTTTAAATTCCACTACAAGAACTACAATAGTGAATAGTACTACAACTACTGTTATTGTCACTACTGCTGCAACTACTAGAGAGACTATTGCCACTTAAAATAGTCCAACTATTTTCAGCGCTACTACACCTATTCCTACTACATCTGCAAAAGCTACTACTATTACTGCTGCAGATGCTAAAATTACTACTACTGCCTCCACTGATACTACTGTGAGTGCTACTAGTTTATTACTACTACATTTTTACCTTTTTCTTCAATTTAAGTGGTCCATTGCACATATAAAATAATGGAATGCACAAGAACAGTGAAGACAACACGCATACATAGTGATTTTATTGACCTTAACAAACAAAATCACACTTACTTACTTCTACCTGCCTACTGACTGACTTACTCAGTTGAACTAGTCAGTTACTTAATAACTATACCTATTTACATACAGGCAGGCCTGCTAATGATTGCTTACAGTCTTAGTTCATTCTATGATTTCTTGATTTTGGTGGAATAATGTGTCTTTATGTTTATTGTTTTTTTAGGTTCTACTGTGCAGAAGAAAACTCAAAGAAGGCCCTGGAGTGATGTGGAAAAAAAGGCAGTTTGGCGGCAACTTGGAAATTGCATAATTTTGATTAAAGTTCCTGGTAAAGACAAGTGCATAGAGTGCATAGATGCAGAACCAGCACTTCAGAGTAGACATTGGAGAGAAATCAAGAATCATGTACATAATACCATTGAAACTAGAAAAAAGAAGGTATCACTCCATTAACTTACAGGTTTTTTCTTCATCTGCATTATTTTTTGCACGCAGCTTCAAGTTCAGGTTATATACAGATGTATACAGATGTGAGCAGTTCATTATTCAGTGGAGTTTGGCCAAAGTGACATGTTCATTACTCAGTTCATTTCAGTAGTAGGTTTAGTAAGGATTTCAGTAGGCCTTAACAATCCTTAGGTTTGTGGATTGGCAAAATATAACATCCAAATTTGTTATTTCTCTTTGTCGTAGTAACAATATTGGCTCAAGTATGTCTCCTGACTTGTGTTGTTGAAGCTGAAATTCAGCAGTACTAAATGAGGCCTGAAAGGGATTGTAAAATCCTTGCATTTCATGTACAATGTGTGGGTGCTCTGTTAGAGTTAATAATTTCTTACCCTGCTTGTTAGAATGCTCTTTTGTAAAGCGCAATATTTGCTTTTGCAGAATAAATAATCTGCTGATTTATTAGTTTGGAGTTTGTGTTGTGATGGAGGTCAGAGCTTTCATTTTAGCTGCGGTGAAAGTCCCGATGGATGATTTACTATATGACCCAATCTTAAAAGGAAGTTTTTCCTTGCCTCTGTCACCTAGTGCTTGCTCTTGGTGGGAACTGTTGGGCTTCTGTAAATAGCATCATAGAGTACGGTCTAGACCTGCTCTTTTATGAAAAGCGCTGTGAGATAACTGTTGTTGTGATTTGGCGCTATATAAATAAAATTGAACTGAATTGAAAAATTGAATAAAGGCTTAGTTCACTCAACTGCTATAATTATAAAAGACTTAAATTTACCTTGTCTGTGGCATCAGTCATCAATATAAATAATTTTTAAATCATAATATTCTTAGTCACTTTCCTTTTGATTTGAAAAATATTTATACAGAGCATTACAGTAATCGAAGCGAGACGTGACAAATACATGGACAATAGTTTCTGGGTCAGCTATACTTATTGTGTGCCATAACGTATGTTAGTTATGAATATAAGCTATGAGTGTATCAAATCATAAAATAAGTATTTAAAATTATTTGTTACACACTGGTGATCATTGCATACTAAGATTATTTTTTTTAAATGATCAGATGAGGTAGATAGCTACATCAGCAGCTTAAGACACAAGTTAATGAAAAAATATAAAGTTCATAAATATACAAGGAATAATATAACCACATAATAAGGGTTTAATAAGCTTCAGTGAGTTACATATAGTAAAAATTTTCTTTGGTCTAATAGGGTCAGCACCTTAAAAAGCAGATTATGTGATCTTAAATCTGCCTAGCAACCGTTCGGTCCTCACAACACCGACCAAAATCACCAGTTGTGTGACCATCGTGTGTGTAAACATTTGAAGTCATTTTCTGGTTTTATAGCCCCATCTAGTGTTCAAACTATTTTTTTCATTATCCTACTGTCAGCAGAAAGGGGGGTCCTCACAACATGCTATAGGGTCATGGTCCTCACAAGTATAGCAAAACAAGAATGTGTGTGTGTGTGTAGATATGCCGCACAGCATGAGCCTAAATAGTCCTCAAAATGCCTTCAGGCTACTGTTCCCGCAGACTGTTTTTAAGCTGTGAGTTTCCACAATTCATTTTGACGAAGGCTCCATCCAGACACAAAGACATTAAGCAAACACGTTAGCAAGTAGCAAAAGAAAGAAGTGCACAAACAACATGTCAAAAATTAATTTAAATGTCAGCCACTTTATTGGTTCATATTTGTTCTCTGTCTTGGATTTTTTTTTTTAAATCCCAGCAGCAGCCAGAATGAGCTATCAGTTTTATCATGGTAATATTCACCGCTCGGCATAAAGATGGGGAGAATGTTTTGCATGTGCCAGTGAATCCACAGTGGGAAACATTTAAACAGCAAATGTCTAATCACTGAGGGTGATGCCTAATCAAGCCTCCTTCAGTGAAAACAGTTCATCTGCCTTCTGTTTAAAGGAGGTTCATGTGTGACTAAGACTCTTACTAAACAATTATTCTGATGCTGCTTTTTCTTCTCCGACAGAGGAGCACCCAAGCACATTTTTAATTTCCACTCTCATTGTTTGCATCAGGTTGCACAGTGATGATAATGATTGACATGGTAGCATACGTGTTATTCTTTGTGAGGCTCATAACAAGGAAAGCTGATAGAGATAATTCTTCCATGCATCTGATCTTAAATACATGTATTTTGAATTTGGCTTCAGTGAAGAGGTGTTGGCAGGCAACTGCAGCGCAAGCTAGCACTGAGGAAACTTGATTCACCTGTAGTTTTCTAGAACAGGATATTAACTCCCTCATGAAGTGTTTAGCTGCCCCTTTGGCCGCTGCCTGTTAAAAGGAAGTTTTTCCTTGCCTCTGTCGCCTAGTGCTTGCTCTTGGTGGGAACTGTTGGGTTTCTGTAAATAACATCACAGAGTACGGTCTAGTCCTGCTCTTTTATGAAAAGCGCTGTGAGATAACTGTTGTTGTGATTTGGCACTATATAGATAAAATTTAATCGAATCAGGATTTCAGTGTGTGTGTGTGTGTGTGTGTGTGTAGAGCTGAAATATCTAGTTGATTAATTTATTAGTTATTTGAAGATAATTGGCAACAATTTTGATCCTTAACCACCTTTTGAGTTTTTTTTCAGGCAAAACATTTGTTGGTTCTCCAGTGTGAGGATGTGCTACTGCTTTTTTTGTCTCATATGATACTAACTAAATAAATAACTAAACTAAATATAACTAAATATTTTTGTGAATTGTGGTGGAGATTTTCAGACATTTTATAAACACAGCAATTAATTGATTAATTGAGTAAACCACATGTATAAATGCTGTCAAAGGGCGGTATGTGTTTGTAAAATGCAATGGTGGAAAAAATACTCAAGTCATACTCAGTACTATAACAACAAAAAAAGTCTCAATTAAAATTCAAAGTTCTGCATCACTCCTGTTTACTTAAAGCATATAATACCAATATATCAAATGACAGTGTGAAATATGTTGCCTGTACTGATGAACCTACAGAGCTTTATACTAAGTTTCAGCTTACTGTCCGGCCCACAACTTCACTGTTTTGGTTCACTCTCGCTGGTCTTATAGCATCGTTTTCGGCCACAGCAGGCAGCTGCTCTGCACCAAACAGCAGAAAGACAGAGTTAGTGACTAGCTGGTGAACACTGCGCAGCATTTAAACAGCTAGATATTTTCCTCAGGAGTTGGCAGAGACTAAAAATCAACTTAACTTAAAAGTAGGCTTGTGATAAGTATTATCAACTAAATGTATCGAAGGTCTCAAAAGGAAAGTAGTCATTATGCAGACAGAATGACCACCATCAGTGTTCTTGTATCTTAATATGTCACTGGATTATTATGACTGATGTATTAATGTGTAATCAGAAGTTCAGTGTCCAGTGGCTGGAGTTACTCTTAAATGCAGTTGATAGTTTTTTGCAATGCAAATTTTCAAGCAGAAATGCCAAACATTTGCTTCTCCAATATGAGGATTTGCTGCTCGTCTCTTGTTGTGTACGGGTGGTGGTGATGGCGCAATGGATAAGACACATGCCTGGGGTGTAAGTCGCTTTGGATAAAAGCGTCAGCTAAATTAATAAATGTAAATGTACACAAGACAACAAACCCAAATGCATGCAGAAATACTGATAATGTCGTAAATTGACATTGGCTTGTGGACTGCTAGTTGGAACAAAACAACAAAATAAGACATTTGAAGATGTCACTTTATAATCTAGGAAATAAGGATCAAATTACGATTCTTAAGATTGATCACTTAAGAAAATTATCATCAGATTAATCAACAATGAAAGCCCTAATTTATTAGATCAGCCCATACAGGTATTGTGTGTGTACAACTGTAATCTAATAAGTAACCAGTTATTCCTACTTTAAGATAAACGAATAGTAGAGTAACAAAACACAATATTTCCACCTGGTTGATGTATAAAATAGCAGAAAATGGAAATACTCAAGCAAATTCCAAGTGCCTCAACATTTAATTTAAGTACTGGAGTAAATGTACTTGTGTGTGTCTAAGTCAACATGCATTTCTCTCTCCTATCTTTCTTTGTGTCTATTTTCAGTGTTTCCAGGCTGTGTGGGCGACTGTATCTACAAAGCAGCATTAATGAGCTTATTATCAGTCCTATTTGGTCTGTCAGCTGTTAAGAAATTTGAATTAGAACCACATCCAAGCATATTATTTATGGTGTTAAAACAATAATTAATCAGTACAGGAACAGATTGATGTACACAGCTGAATAATTACTGTGCCAATGAAGATAATAAATAACTCACAGGAAACGTGTTTGTCAGAACCTGCCATTCCTTGGCTCAAGATTGACAAAACGTGCAGATTTTGTGGTCGTAGTAGCTTGCACGCATGGACACACACATACGGTATATATACAGACGCACACTTACAGCTCTCATTACAACACAGTCTGGCCTTTAAAAAAAATAAAAAATAAAATCGCCACACACACACACACACAGTAAATTCACAAAGACAGGCCAGCTTTCAACCCAAATCCAAACAGTCCTTTTTTTTCCTGTTTTCCTACCTCTATCTTTTGTTTGTGTTTTGTGTGTCATTTTTCTGGCTGTTCTCAGAGGTCCAATTTGCCCGCCAAACTTTGGTGCAACAGTCTTGCTGACACACACTTTGTTTGTACATTGTAGCGGCTACAGTATGTGAGACTCTAATTACCTCTCCCCTGGTCTTTACTTCAGCACACTGTGCTGTCCCCATTCAGCCTCAACAGTACGTGTGCTAGCATTTACATTTGTGTGTGTTTTCGTTTATATGCACATGCATAATTATGTATAACCCACCGTGTTAATGTGTGTTAGTACGTGGAGGCTTCCCCGTGAATGTGTCTGTGTGTGTTTGTGAGTGCGAGCTCGCCTACAGATATAAAGACAAACACTCATCCCTTTGTAGTACTTTCTCATGTTTCCTGGCGCATCTCTTTAATGAAGTCGACATCCTTTTGAAGTGGAGGAGGAGGATGGATCCAACGCCTTTAGTTACGTGGACAGATCCCCACTGGGCTTTTCACATCAAGGTGGAGTGGCCTGTTTCCTGTTCTCCTCAGATGTGCTGCTCGCTGTCTCTCTCGCTCTCTCTCTCTGGAAAGAATTCTAATGTGCCCTAATGTGCCAATACTGAAGATTAGCAGGGTTCAAACTTATGGGAGACCATAGTGATGATAATACACTGTGTATTTGTATATGTACGTATGTATGCCAAGGGTTGAGAAATTGAGAACAATAGAAAGATCTAAATGTGTACTGTGTGTGTGAATCACTGTTTATCTCCAATACAGTCGGACAGCTTTGCAGTAAAATACCTCCAGACCTACCAGGAGAGTGGGACATGGAAAGAATGAAAGAAGAGAGAAAGAGAGGAAAGGAAAGGAAAGGGGTGACAGATGAAGGAAGAAGGGAAACAAAAGGAGGAGGAGGTGATAAGGCATGAGGCAATTAGAAGAGGAAAGAGGGGAGGCCAGTAAAAGAATGAAATGAAAGGGAGGGGAAAGTAGAAAAAGGTGTAATGGGAGGATACAGAAAGAGGGGAGGAAAAGGAGAGAGGGAAAAAGGAAGAGGAGGAGAGGTGGAGTTCGGAGCCACGAGGGGTCGACTGTCCTCGTCAATAATGCATAGGTAATTGGCTGACTCCACCTGAGCGCCAATGTGAGCCTGAATAAATAAAGGTGTGTGTAAATAAAAGAGCACCCCAAAAGGAGCAGCAACTCAATGAGAGATGCCCCAGGTGAGCTGGTGAGTAAAAAAAACCCATCTCCCCCTTTTCCTCCACCCCCCCTCTCTCTTTATTTCCCCTCATCCTCAACCCTCTCTCTTTCTCTGTTTTCTTTGCTATTAAATAACGAGGCAGGTTGCATGTGGCTCAAAGCACTGCGTAACAATAAGCTGTGCAGATACCACCTCAGGACCTGTGTGTGTGCTTATTTGCATGCATTTCTTCCATCTTTCTTCTCTTGTCCACCCTCCCCACAGCAACTCCCCACTGTTATCTCCTCTCTAACCATGTTTCTTCCTCAACCATGCGTCTCTTTTCTGCACTCCTCCTTCCAACCCTTCTTCCACCGTCCCTCCATCTCTGCATCCATCTTCCTTCCCTCCAACCTAACTGGTGAGGCCAGTTAAAACTGATAAGGACCCCCTCTGGGAGCAGCAGTAATGAGGTAGGGAACAAGTGAGAGAGAAAGAGAGTGAAAAAGAGAGAAGCCTTTCAACATTTGTAGTCATGGATCAATATATATGAAGTTATAAAGCGGTAAATATAATACTGGTTAAGGTTGGCGTAAACAATTCTGGAGAAGTCCAATTCCATGACAAAAATCATGATATAGTGCGAACAACAACACAGCAAGTAATGTAATTAACGTTAGCTAAGTTGTGGGTTAGCAAACTGCTGCTACAGTTGCTGCTGCAAAGCTAACATGAAGCTAGCATGCAGAGAGGACGAGACAGTCCCAGAGATAGCCCTCCAGCCCAAACAGCGATACACACAACTCTCCTGCCGCTATAGCTAACATCACAACAACAGCATGTTAAAAAGCTGAATGTTCATGGCCAGGTAATTTAACGTTGCCCAACACACAAATCTCGGCTGGAACGACTGGAAAAGTGTTGTGTGCCCGAGCCACTTGTTTCATTCACAGAGCCAGGGCTGTGTACACTAGATTTTTTTTCAGCACACACAGAACGGTCATCTTGCGGACCGCGACAAGATCAATGCTAAATGTAGGGTTCTTCGTTCAATGCAAACTATACCAAGTTGCTCCTAAGTTTGCTAAAATTAATAGTACAGCAAATACTTCCTTTGTGAAGATCCTTTGTCCGAAAACAAGAGAAGATCAATTGGTGTATCAGTTCACAGTGCAATCAAAGAACTTGCATTGTTTTAAAATTAAAACACAAAAATCGCTTGTACAGGTGAAGGCATTGTAAATGGCTGACTAAAACAGTAAAAAATACTTTAGAGAGGTAATTACTGAATGCAAATACACTGAATGGATATTTCAGAAAAAATTCTGAGATGTGTGTGAGCTATGTTACGCAAGCTCCCTTAGTTTGGTTTTTGTGTAAGTCTATAGGTGGAGAGACTCGACACAATGTTTGACTGGGTTTAGGAAGGTTTACCCCCCATTGTGTCCCTTGATGCACAGTTGTTTGGTACACTTCCATTCAAATAAACACTCACTGCAGTAAGTGAGCAACAGTCCAAAAGCAATAAAAGCCATACAAAGCATTTCCTTGTACTAATTGTCTCTGCAGCTAATATGGCACTAATTTGTTATGACACAATCTGAGGGAAAGGACACTTGACTCTTGTCAAATGTGCCCTCTGAGGTTGACGAGCATCAAAACAAATACATTTCGAAATAAGAAGCAATGTCAAATCAGTCACCAGCAAGGAGTCATGTGCCGTTTGTCTTTACTCATGTGTTGTTTCAAACAGAGAACGAATGCTTTAACAGAAAAAACAGAGAAAAACAGAGAGGAGGGATGATGAAAGACGACGGAGGTGCTGAGAGCCGGTGGAGAGGCTGGCCTTGAGCTTCCCTCTGCCCAGTGAGGGTGCTCAGCAGGAGGGCTGAGAGGAAGAGGCCCCTTTTTAAAAGGAGCGTCTTTCAACATTCATTCAATGCTTCCTTTCTGAAGTCTGAATCAACCTTACACGCCCGTCACTTCAAACACTGACCAGATCACATACCAAGAAAGGCAACAAGCCAGACAGCCAGTAAGCAATAAAGGAAGACGGAAAGTGGCATTTACCTACACGGAGCTGGCATGTGAAAAATAGTAAACTGAAGTGTTCACAGAGTAGACCCTAAAATGAAGGCTGTATGTCAGCATTTCATTTATCATGTACAGAATATCTACACGGGTCTGTTTAATTCTTTTGGTTTATAGACCTCCCAGACTGAGCTTCACTGGCCTTTTTCACAGCACACATTTCAACTGTCATAGTAGGTGTTACTAATGGCATTAACACAGCTCTGTTATATTGAAATGTCCCAGTAAGCCATGACAGTGTGACAGTGAGCCAGCATGCACAATACCAGGACCCTGAATCTGAAGCAGCAAAAGTGAATTCAGCCAGGGTTTGAAATAATTATTTTTTTCCACTGTGGCAGGCAGGTATGTATTTTGTTTGCTACTAACAAATTGTATAGTCCATTTTTGAAATGTATGTGTGGTACACGACAATCACTCCACCTTACTTAACAACTAGGTATTCCAATTGAAGAGGCATGATCAATATGTTATTATTGTTACTGTACATGTTAGCCATGATAAGAAGAAAGCACATTAGAAAGGGACAGAGTCAAATGGGTTGCTGAATGAGTAATGGAGGAGAAAAACATCACATTCTAATAATTTCACAGAAAGATAATTTGAGAGTCATGGCATGGAATAATATCATATAATAATATCATCAGGTACCGACAGACGACAGATAACAGATAACACAAAGTTCACCGCAGTGTATTATACAGTCAGTGATCAATACAAAGGCCACAATTCAACTACCAATTAATGGGTCCTCATCTCAGTTCAAATCTCCACAAGAGTCCATATCTCAACAAAAATCTCTTCTTGTGGCTCCCAACAAGCAAACAAAAAACACTCAGTTTCAATACAGAAGTTGGCTGACAAATTCACAAACCACTGCCAACAATTTACCCGCTGGTGCTAATTTCAGACCCTGAATTCAGTCATCATTCATTTCATTGTTTGCACCTGTGCTTGTCCTACTGTGACATGTTGGATGTGAAAAAGGCCTATTGACATCATCTTGACTCTACTGCTGTTGCACCAGTAAGGTTGTGTGTGTGTGTGTGTAGTGGGCGGCTTTGAAGTTTTTACTGGAAGCAATCGTAAAACTGTAAAAACGGTATTGAACAACAAATTCAAGGATAGTGATAGCAAATCAGAAAACAAAAGGACCCTGGATTCACAAAAGTGTACACTAGCTGCAAATAAATTAACTATGTTGTGCTTCATGCCAGGAAGGAGCAAAGAATCACAAGTTAAATATCAACGTTAAGTCTCCATAGAAAGTACAGCACAGTAATTCAACAGGTACTTAATGTTGTATCAGCAACACATTAGCTGTAACAGTATTGTGATTAACTTAGTTAGCAGTTAGCAATTCTACTCAGTCACAAATCAACAACCAAAAAAGAAGCTGGAAATTTGAGGAGTAGATAAAATCTGTTTGTCAGTATTTACTTTAACAGATCTCACAAAATGGGGGCTGTAACATTGTCAGTAAAGCATCAACTGCTACTGTGCCAGCAGTGGTTGCTACTAGCAACACAATTAGTATAGTTAGTATATATATTAGTATATATATAATATGTAGCCCACCTTTCCCTATCTTAAGCAGGGTGGGGCCCTGAGTTCTTAAATCAAACTAACTGAATACTTGAAATATGGTTCCTTTTTATCTTTGGTCTCTATACACTTTAATTGTCTTGGGTTTCTGTATTTATCTCAAATGATTTGCAACACCACTGTCACTTAGCTAGGTTCATCTAACATCTATTAGCTCTGTAAAGTCACACTAAACCTACATTAGAGTAACTAGCATGCTGCAATAAAATACATGTACCACCACATTTAACCTTACAGTGGGGGAAAAAAGTATTTGACCCCTTGCTGATTTTGCAGGTTTGCCCACTTAAAAAGAATGCAACAATCTACAATTTTAATCATATGTACATTCTAACAGTGAAAGACAGAATCCCAAAGAAAATTCCAGAAAATCACATCATATGAATTTATAAAAATTGATAACCATCTGATGAGGAAAAACAAGTATTTGACCCCCTGGACAAACAGCATGTTAATATTTTGTAGAAAAGCCATTATTGGCCAGCACAGATGTCAAACGGTTTTTATAGTTGGTGACAAGGTTTGTGCACATTTCGGCAGGGATGTTGGCCCACTCCTCCCTGCAGACAGCCTCCAAATCATTCAGGTTCCGAGGTTGTCGCCTGGCAACTCGAATTTTAAGCTCCCTCCAAAGATTTTCAATTGGATTCAGGTCTGGAGACTGGCTAGGCCACTCCAGAACCTTGATGTGCTTCTTCTTCAGCCACTCTTTTGTTGCTTTGGCGGTGTGCTTAGGGTCGTTGTCGT
>NC_060153.1:17782081-17816833 GCF_021292245.1 Micropterus dolomieu
CAGAGGTCTGTTGTCTCTTCCAGAGTCTCGACTGAAAACTAAAGGGGACAGAGCGTTTGCTGTCAGGGCCCCGAGGCTCTGGAACAGCCTGCCCGAGGAAATCAGGTCGGCTGAGTCAGTGAACTCTTTTAAGGCCCTTCTTAAAACATACTTTTATAGGAGAGCCTTTCCTGATCTTATTTGACTTTATTTTATCCCTTTTATTTTATTCTATTTTACTAATTTTATATTTATCTTAAACGTGTATTTTAGTCTTTTCAATGTTTTCATGCTTTTATCTTGTATTGTTTTTGTATTATTGTCTTTTGGGTATTATTGTCTTTACACTTGTTAAAGCACTTTGTAACTTGTATTTGAAAAGTGCTCTACAAATAAAGATTATTATTACTAGAGGGCTGCAGCTCCGCAATAACCAGCCTAGTTAAAATGAACAAAAGGAACGAAATGACACAAAGATTTGTTAATTTTAATGAACGAGATTTGGTGACTCGAATCCTTTAAAAGAGTGACTTTTCCCATCACTACTTTTCACAGTCTTATATCTCAACAGTTTTACATCAAACTACGCCCTTCTTTAATTTAAAATGTATCTTTTAAATCGACAAAGATCATGTGTAATTCAAGGCACAATTCAAACGGGATCAAAATATTTGTTGGCTCCTGCCATTGACTACCGTACAATGTTTTTCCGAAATAAGGTCCCATGGTGGTCCACCAGAAGGGGAGGAACTTAGGCTCTCTAAGCTGTCTAAAGTTGATACCAGAGACTAGGCTTTGTGTTACCAAGTGTCAACACTAACCATAAACACATGTTTATTTGCTTTCTTTTCTAAGAGTTAGATGAGAAGATTCATACCACTTTCATCTCTGGGTGTTCGTATGGAGCTAGAGCGGAGAGGCGGAGAGGCGATTAGCTTAGCATAAACACTGGAAGCAGAGGGACACAGCTAAACTGCCTCTTATTTGTCAAGAAATAGTTGCTCCTGGTCTATAGATGCAACTAAAATGCTCCAAGGGTGCTGATTGGGACACATTTAGTGCAGCTTGTGACTCTCTCGACGACCTCACTGATACTGTGATGTCATCCGTCAAGTTCTGTGAGGAAATGTGCATCACGACCAAAATAGTGACATACGCCAAAGAGCTAGGCTTGTTGGTATGGCAGTCACAGTGCATACTCAACCGTAGTGACTGGTCCGTCACATGGACCCATATCAGTTTGCCTACCAAGCAAACAGGTCCGCTGAGGATGAAGTCAGCATAGCACTCCACCATGCCCTGCGATACTTGGAATCACCAAAAACCTACACACGCATCCTGTTCATAGACTTTAGTTCTGCCTTTAACTCTATTAACCCATTTAAACTCTTTACCACACTCTTGGACATGAACATTGACCAGCCATATGCCACTGGATAAGGTGCTTCCTGTGGAATAAAGTAAGGTTAGTAACATAACCTCACAGCCTTACACACTCCTCAGGACTGTGTTCTCTCCCCTTGGCTCTTCTCTCTTTACAACGCCCACTTTACAGCTACGGACACTTCAGTGGGAACAATAAAGTATGCGGACGATACAACCATTGTATCATCTCAAACAATGATGAAACCCATTACCGCAATCAGGTGGACCAAGCTGGCACATGGTGTTCAAACAATGACCCCCAGCTCAACACAGACAAAACCCAGGAACTCATTATTGACTTCAGACACAGGCCATTTCCCAAAGCACCCATTCAAGTAAACGACAATCCAGTCACCACCGCTGACTCCTTTAAATTCCTAGGAACACAAATTAGCAATAACTTGAAGTGGACAACTAACACTGAACACATCATTGCAAAAGCTCAACCAAGACTTTTCTTGCTCAGGCAGCTTAAAAAATACCGGATCAAGCATCAACTCCTTGTTCAGTTCTACTCAGCTTTCATCGAGTCCATTATGACATCATCGAATACAGCATAGTACGGTAGCACGGGCAGTCAAACACAAAAAAAATTACAGCAAATTGTCAACAAAGCATCCAAAATCATTGGCAACCTTCTCCCTTCAGCTGATTCCCTATATACTCTTCGGACTATAAAGCGAGCAAAGAAAATCATCTCCAATCCATCACAGCCTGCTCTTCACCTCTTTCAGCTCATGTAGGTATTATGCTAAGCTAATTGCAGCTAATTGCAGCTAATTGCTACTTGGCTAAAGCCCCACAATTAAAAGTTCAGCAAGATTGGTACCCGGTGGAACCTCAGTCAATTTTCCCCTTTCCTGTACTTTTATATTCTATGTGCTAGGCTTGTCAGTGATAAAAATAGAAGTGTGAGATTGATCTCCTTATCTAACTCTTTAAAAGAACACAAATGCGCAAAGTATTTCTTGCTGTTCTGTCTTCATCCTGCTAAATGGTGCAGTAGATCAGCAAAACATCAGACATTAAAAAAAATTTCTCATTAAACAAGACCATGCTGGCCAGGTAGTACAGTCCTCATAATGATGAAAGAGTACAATGTTTGCATGCTATGTCAGGCTTGAACCTTCTTTTTCATGATCAAAGTATCCATTTATTCTAACCTGCGTGTTGACCCAAAACTTGGCTACTTCAGTAATCGGGTTACGAACTAAATCTCCTCTTATAGCCAGAGTTTGTAGTTAAAGAGAAAACCTTTGCAACCCACTGGTGTTGGTGTCAAGATCACATTTTTATTGATACATGTTCTTTCTTCATGAGGCCTAAGTTTGGCCCTGCTATTCACAACAGTTCATTTTCATTTATTCAAAGCTGACATTTTACATTCTTTTGAGGTGACCCTGCCTCATGAGTGCTTCAGGCATAGAATCATTGTAATTGATGCAAACATTAATGAAACTCATTGTAGGTGGTATTAACACAAGTGTTTAATTAGCTAGTTTATATATTAACGCCTCAGGCTATTTATTTGTAGGCTACAGTAAATTCCCTATAGTCCCTCTGCCTCAGTACAAAGTGGGACAGCTGGTTGCTCTGAATTTGCATTTTCTTCATTAAAAATGCCTTTAATAAATGTCAACGCTGAACGTAAAACCATACAATGTGACCATGAGCAAACAATGCAGATGGTGGAGGATAATGTGACAAGACATAAGCTCCAATCATACTTCTTTCATCATCGTTTGCTTTTATGAGTTTCACTGTCTGTACTCTGTAGCGACAATGGACTGAACCATGTTAACATTTTTTTGGCTTTTTAGAAGAATATTTGTGCACATACAATATGTATGTGTGTGTTTACAAGTGTGAATTTCTTGTAATTGTATTTGCCTGTAACTGTGTGCCAACTGTGCACTGATATTTGAATTTGTTCACAATTCAGATAGCAAACAGTGAGCATCATTAATTTTATTCAATTTCTTTTATGTTATTTTGTGCTACCTATCTTATTGAGAAAATGATGAGAGAAAATGTGATATCTGAAATACTTATACTTCACCAAAGTAAAACCAAGGTATCTGCCTATTGTTCAATGCTAGCCATATCTATGAAATCAAAATGCCATCTTTGTACATTGACAGAACAGGAAGATGTTTTGGTTCTATTCTGTCTATAATTGCCGTGCGTAAACTCCAGGTGATGATCTGATCTCCCACAGTGCAACAAATAATTTACCTGAAAACAAGTACAGATTCCTTGCAGTTGCACTATCAGTGAATTTATTAACTCTGGAGCTTCCACAACACTTACATGTGATATTGTTTTATGTTTGGGTCTGGCATAGTTTGCATGACTCTTTAAAGATGATGAGCAGAACTTGAACCTAGAAGCTTTGGCCTCTATATATCTGATCCCATACTTTATATACACAATGACTCTATCGTCAAAAGAGACGCTAGTGCTGACAGCCTCCCTAGTGACTTGAATGAAAGTTTGAATAAGATTCAGAATGATAAATTAAAAAACATTCTTTCACCTGAAGCAACTGTCACAGTGAGTATGAGACACAGACACAGAACTACACTCAGAAGTATGATATTTTCCCCGCAGGCTTTAAAAAGTGTCTCAGAGAGTGTCGAAACATCAGAGGGGAATTTCCTAAAAGCAGCCTGACCTGCAGGTTCACATCCTCTGTGTCAACATCCTCCATTCTTTTCTCCAACCTTTGTCAGCACACATCCAATTTCGCTCTCTGTACAGTGTTTTTCCCCCCCATCTCAAAGGAGCCTGAAAGGTTTTGGAGGTGTGAAAGTCTTTGCCTGAGGTTGACAAGAGCAGCATCTGTGAGGGCAGGAAAGCTCCCTTCTGAAGCTCTTTCTGATATCTGGCTTGTATCTCTATGTCTCTGTACAGCTGCAGATAACCCTTCACTCCTTTAAACTCCTCTTTTCTTCTTCAGCTGACATCCTCTGGGCTCAGCAGGCTTGGGTCACTGTGTTGATTTGGAATAAAGGATATCAAACAATGACATGGAGGCCGTGTTTCCATTTCCACGCAGATGCTTGTTGTTAACCCTGTGCTGCAAGGCATGCTCTCTCAAGAAAGCCTCCATCATGGCTTTCACACTGTCAGCTGCCATGTTTGTGAAAAGACGTTTCACTGTCAGATTCTTCACACACTTCTGTTGAACGGCCCTGAATAGTTTGTACAGGGTCTGCATGATACCATAAAAGCTGAAGACACAGAAGAAACTGCTATCACCAGCAACAAACTGGAGGACACATACAGCCTTGTCGTTCAGCTCCTGGCTGCGTTTCCTCAGTATTGCACTGTTCTCAAAGTAAGTTTTCTTCTGATCATAGTACTACAGAAAAAGTGTGTTTGCTATCAGGCCATTAGTTCAACTTTGACAGTGAGTAGTGAGGGAATTTCAGTCAACATGATGTGAAAAAAGTCCAACTATATGTTCAGACAGAACACAAAGCGCACAAATTGAATGGAAAGAAACAAATTCAACTGGGGCAGTAAAAATATATGCAAATGCACGTCCACAGTGGCTTCATAAACGCATAGAAATAAGAGGTCAAACACATTAATGACACATGAGCACATGCTTCATTATTCATGTTATTGGAGAAACAAAAATATTCAATCCAGTCTTTATGGTTGTACAAAACTGTTAATTTACATTTTTTCATGTCTACATTTATACGTTTTTATTGAAAACTCATAAGACACTCCCTGTTTGTGTACATGCAATTTATTTCAGGTACTCCACTTCAACTTCTAGCTCAATTTATCACCCACACTTCAAATGACATTTCAACTCCTTTCAGAACTGTTATTTCTACTGATACTTCAGCTTCACTCAGTGCTTACATTAAATTGACATTTTAACTGCATGTCCTTTTCAATGGCTACTTAAACTTCTTTCATTATGCATATATCAACTGCCATCTGTATGAATTAACCAATTAAAGTATTGCTATCAGCTTTGCTAGTATGAGGACTTTAGTATTGGATCAAAACGATATTGTGCAGTATTGCCTTTTCCTATATTGTGGTGCAGTCTACTTACCACTTGCTATTATATCACTGCAGAAAACGCCATTTCTTCCGTCTTGAAGGCCGCTGCCTGATAGAAAATGTTCCCTAAACAAGGCCTGTCTTTTTGTTTAAAGTTGTAAGAAGTCATTTGCATACAAAATAATTATGAGACATTCAGTTCAAATTAGCTTTGAGTAAATTAACTGTAACTTAATTTTACAAATTATTTTGACAAAAAAGAGCAGGCTGATTTACACAAAAGCACTTCTCATACCATGATGTCATTTATAGCACCCAAGATTTAGAGGAAAGTTGTCTTCTGTTTGCAGGATTTGGGATTAGACTGGTGTTGTGGAAAAACAATATTGGGATGGCACCCCTCCCTAAGAGATAAAGCTACCCACCCGAGGCATTTTCTATCACATTATCCTTTCCATTCAGTACGCTTCGCTCACAGCCCTTTGCTGTCCCTGGAGGTTTCTGAGACAGAGACAGGAAATAATCAGAAGTCTGCAGAGCTGATGCCACATAATAAACATTGAATGCCACATTTCCTTTATATGCACCTAGCTGATCTTTTCCGAGTGGTGGCTGTAATCCCAATGTGTATTTTCCCTCTGCTGAAGTTTTCTGACTGACTACACAACCAAGTTTGATATGCTTGGACTGTATCCACGTTTTCTCATTTGCCTGAGGACTGTCATCCCCCCCGGACATATACACAGACAAAATCTCACTGCTTTAAGTTAAGACTTTTTTTCTTCTGATGCTGTACAGAGTCTTACTTTGTCGGTTTATAAATAATATATAACATTGATAAATGAATAACAACCTTCTCCCGCAGTAGGATTCCCCTGAATTCCATTTTCAAATCCCTAACAAAAAGTCACCATCTCCTTTATTTAAATAGGGACTGAATAAAAATTTCAAACTCGGTAACAGATGATGTAAATGACAAAGAATAAGGTTTTAAATGTTTCCTATAACGCTTTGTCTTTATTTCATGTTTCCTGTTTAACCGGAAGTCTATTTTGAAAGGACACTATACACATGTAAGAAACGGAAATTAACAAGAGAACGAGGGAAAATAGTACCGAAGCGGTAACGACACCTAGAGAGAAAAAGAGAAAGAAGTGTTAAAATGAACGGGGAGAGTAAGATAAAAGTACTTTTGCGCCAGTCGAGAGTGGCTACAAGGTATGTTTACTGCTATAGTTTGTGTCTGAGTAAATTTAAGCGTATTTTGTGAAAATTGCTAACTTTCCGATTATATGTTAAGTTAAAACATTGTCTTATTTTCTGTCTGTAAATTTTGGTTTAGCTCTTACGTTGGTCTGTCTATACATTGCTCACTGCAAGGAAGTTCAGTAAAAGACAATAGACCATCAGTCAAGGCTGACCTTTTTTCGACTGGATAGCTAAAGATGACTACTGTTCATTTAGTCATCAAAACTTGGCTGTGTGATAGCTTATTTTTTACTTGTTGCCCTCTCCACCCAGAAGCTTTTTTGAATCTCTGCTCTTAGTATGTGCTTAAATATAAGGTTGGGGTGGTAAACCATTATTATTTTGGTCATTACCAGAGCTGTGATCTCCAGTTCAGAATTGGCCCCGACAGAGAACACGAGATAGCGCCTCAATGACTGTAAATAACATAGGTAATGATGATGAAATTCTCTGGCAGCTGTAAAGACTATTTTCATTGAGCAACACAGGAGTGCTATCTATCACGAATTTTGGCTACAGGATACCCTTCTCCTGTCTCTCCTCTGCTGCTCCAGGGAAAGTGATGGCCAGCAGCTACAGCAAAGGTTTTACTGATGTAACAGTTGTGGAAACAGAACAGTCATTGAGGTCCAGGCAACCACCTGGCACTTCAAGGAAGCTCCCTGTGGCACAGCGTGACAGTGCAGCTAACAGCTACTTTACAGGCCTCTAGGCGTAGTTGCACCTTGCTGCCCTCACAAGAGGACATTCATCCATAGACAGCAACTCAAAGATTCTGGCACAAGGGATGTTGTACTTGAATAAGATAGGTTTTCAAGGTCATTGTCATATAAAGAGATCTGTGCAACCATCAGACTTCACATGACTTCAGATTATTGTTTTGATTTTACGGATCAGAAGCTTTACTGTTCTGATTCCATTTCATCAACCTTCTTTCCAAGAACAGCAGGCAACTGTTTTCAGCAAACAGCTTCAAATGTGATCACCCTAAGGATATTTTTTAATGCTGTTTGAATTCTGTTAAATATAAAAACTTAAGAATATGTCTGTGCCGCACAGGGTTTTCTGAGATGAGCTGAGTTAGAAAATGGGAATGACTATGTATAAAGGGACAGGAAAAACGGGATGGGACCTGTGTCACATTTTGAACTGAAAGTCCTTTTTTTTGTTTTACAAATTAAACTGAATTCTACAGCTTCAATATCATCCTTATCAAATAATAAAGCATGACTACAAAACAACAAAGGATTCATGAATAATGCTGTGCAATGTCATACTGGTTACCATTTCTCACTTCTCTCCTACAATACTACAATAAAGAACAATTTGTACTCACTCTTGAGCGAGCACAACAACCAAGAATAAAGGTTTTCTTTCTTGCTGCTCTAGTAAGTGTAGATTAGTCCTCCAAGAACCCTCAACTGTGTGTGATGGTGCTCTTGTGTCTCCCTCAAGGCTGCCAGTGCTTCTCTGATTCCCCTCAATTGTCAGATTGTCCTTCGTTCAGCTCTTCAGTGCAGCCCCAAAAATTTTATGTTTCTTTTTTCTTCTTTTTCCATTTCCCTTCTTTGTCAGAAAGATTCTTTGTCAGGTGAAAGGTTCAGGAAAACATCCATCCATCCATCCATCGTCAACCGCTTATCCTGCGTACTGGAGCCAATCCAGCTGACATTGGGCGAAAGGCGGGGTACACCCTGGACATCAGGAAAACATTGCATCTAGATTTTAGATAAATGGAAAATAATCTTTTGTCTTTATCTGTATATAAAAGATTTATTTTAACATATTTTGATATGCTGTCTTCATATGATGTTTTGTTTATGTGTTTGTTCACTGATTTCTTTGGATTTGTTCATCTTAAACTTTATTACTGGGTTATCACAAAGAAAGCAAAATAAAATATGAATATGAAAAATGTAAAATATAGAGACATAAAATCACACACACACACAGCCCATTGAACAGTTTACAGCTGTACATTTATATCTACAAGACCCATACAGCTTTATTGCCAAGTAGTATTTTACCCGTACAAGGAATTTGCTTTGGTGATAAGGTGCTAAACAAACATCAGAATCAGAAGGAGCTTTATTGCCAAGTAGTGTTTTACACATTCAAGGAATTTGCTGTGGTGATAAGGTGCTACACGTAGACAAACATACCGTCAACATAAATAAATGTGGAAATATATAAATATGGAATGGAAGAACAACGTTGCAGATACATACATGTGCATTATTCTGGGTCTGTGCCGTGCAGAAGTAATGTAACGGAAGAGAATATTGTGTACATATAAATATATAAACTGACAACATAAAAATATACAACAACAAAGATCAACAATCAACAACAAATACGTGCAACGTGCCAGGTCTGAGCCCGACACGAGGTGAAACAGTATTTACATGTGCAGAGACATTCGTATCATTTGCAAGGGGGGAGTGTCAGTGGGGGACCCGGGCCTTGTTAATGAGGCTAGTTGCAGACGGGAAGAAACTATTTTTGTGGCAAGACGTTTTGGTCCTGATGGACCGCAGCCTCATGTCAGAGGGGAGAGTCTGAAACAGTTTGTGTCCAGGGTGGGAGGAGTCAGCTGCAATCTTTCCTGCTCGCCTCAGAGTCCTTGAGGCGTACAGGTCCAGAAGAGAAGGAAGATTGCAGCCAACCACCTTCTCTGCAGAGCGAATGATACGCTGCTGCCACTGCCAGGGACAACCAGATTGTGATGGAGGAAGTGAGGATGGACTCAATGATAGTGGTGTAGAAGTGCACCATCATTGTCTTTGGCAGGCTGAACGCAGGAAGTACATCCTCTGCTGGGCCTTCTTGGTGAGGGAGGTGATGTT
Organism: Micropterus dolomieu; assembly: GCF_021292245.1. Taxonomy (NCBI): domain Eukaryota; kingdom Metazoa; phylum Chordata; class Actinopteri; order Centrarchiformes; family Centrarchidae; genus Micropterus; species Micropterus dolomieu. The sequence continues at coordinate 17,791,606 of NC_060153.1, forward strand.
CAGCTCCCACTTGAGGTCCTCGGAGATGATGGTGCCCAGGAAGCGGCAGGAGTCCACAGTGGGGGTCCAGGAGTGGGTCTGTAATGGATTTTAGGTGGGACAACACAAGGCGTTCAAAGGACTTCATAACCACAGAGGTCAGGGCGACGGGTCTGTAGTTGTTTCGTCCAGTGGTCCTTGTTTTCTTGGGGACAGGGATGATAGTGGAGGCTTTGAAGCAGGCTGGCACATGGCATGTCTCCAGTGAGGTGTTAAAAATGTCTGTGAACACCAGAGACACCATACAGTTTACATAAATAAATGTAGAAATATATAAATATGGAATAAACAGATGCAAGTTATATAAGAATGATAAAATAATAGTGAACTGTAACAGCTTTAGACATGAATGATAGCTGATAGAACAATCTCACTAGGCACAGAAAGGAGGAACTGTAAGTAAAATGCCCAACAACTTATCTTAGAAAAGAACAATGGCCGGCATTTATTTCACAGACATAAAGGAACACAATAAGAAACTCTTTTCTCTCAGTTTAACTGCATATCGTAAACATTTCAATCAGATCACAAATTTCCCTCCCAAAATAAAAGACAAAAAACTAATGCAAAACACCCGTTTAGTTCAGTTCAATTAAAATAAATATTTCACTGTCCACATCTAGGGGTAGTTCAATTTTTTAATTATTAGGTCCCTCTTTTGTTTTTTTGCTTATATTTTTTGCTTATATACGTGAAGCAGAATCCAATGGAAGAATCAAATCTGACAAATGACAGAACTGGATGGATGATGGAAGAGTGGTTGTCCTTTTGCCTCTCCACGCAGTCCTGCTGTAGTCGCTGTCTGGCTTGTGCTTGCATGCATGTATTTCTCTTTATTTCAAATCGAAGTAACAAAAAAACAACTTGCATACCGCATGGCAAAGGCTTAATCTCTAAATACTCTACTTTCAAAACTGTATTGCATTTATCTTTCACATTATATATACAGTAAATTGACAATTTACAATATAACATAAAGCTGCAACACACTATTGCTCTCATATGGAACAATGTAACACTGTTAGATTAAGCAATGAAACATATGACATTCAAAACAAATTTAAACAAATTTGTCTGAAATTGCAAAGTTATGAGATTAGCTTTTATGCTATTAATTGCACAACATAAATCTCCGATTGTTTTTTTTTCTTTGTCTTGTATCAAGTAAAAGTGTGAATTTGTGTTGTGAGCGAACTCTCCCCTCTCAGGAGAACAGTAGAAAGCTAACACCAGCTGGGGATGGAGCTGAGCAGAGGGGTCATGGGGGATGGTGTCTGATTGACTCTCGAAGCGGCAGTAGAAGTGGTTCATTTGCCAGGTGAGAGTCGTTGACGGAGTAGGGGGCTTTGGGTTTGTAGCTGGTGGTCTGTCTGAACCCCCTCCAGACAGAAGTGGCATCATTTGCAGAGAACTGGTGTTGAAGTTTCACTGAATACAGTCATTTAGCTTCTCGCACCTCCTTGCTATAAACCTATACTTTAACGCTCTGCACCCGGCCCTGTCTCCTTCTCCTTTTCCAGCCTTAGCTTTCTGAGTTTGGCTGTAAACCAGGGTTTGTCATTGTTATAACTCACCCTGGTCTGTGTTGGTATACAGCTGTCCTCACAGAAGCTGATGTAGGACGTCACAGCCTCTCTAAACTCGTCCAGATTGTTGGTAGCAATCCTGAAAACACCCCAGTCCATGCAGTCCAAACACACCTGAAGGTCCTCTACAGCTTCACTGGTCCACTGCTTTGATGTCCTCACTACAGGTTTACAGAGTTTTAATTACTGCCTGTATGCAGAAATCAGGTGGACCATGATGTGGTCAGTGTCCCAGAGCAGCGCGGTTGTTATTCCCCACCAGTCCAATAATTCCACGGATGACGTGAGAAAAGCGGGAAATAAATCCGCTGGAGTTGTTCCCCTGATGTTCATGAGCTCTTCTTTGGTGAAAGAGCACCGGGAATGACAGCCGAAAACTGACTTAACACACAAAAACAAAACCAAACAGAGTGCACCTAACGCCGAGGAAGCTATACGCAGCGCCATCTTGGATCAACTATCTGTGTTATATTAAAAGATTTAGTCACAGCTACACAGAATAGAGAGTTCACTGTCTTTGTTTTAAGCTATATTGGTGCCTTGGAGGAAGGATGTAGTTTTTGTCAAACTGTCAGTGTCTGCCTTATCAGTTAAAGGGATATTCAATAATCTATGGACCAGTAAAAACTGCAACAACACTAAACATCTAATTCACCATTCTCTGGCAAACAATAAAGTCTCATTGTCACACTAATAAGGATTCTGCCCCTCTCGCAATTATAAGAAACAGCCCAGATGATAAGATAAGCAGAGCAGAAACCCAGCTGATAAAGATATAATACATATGCAAAATACAGTGGAAAAAATATTGCTTTTACTTTGGCTTTTAAGACTTCAGAAGCTTTTTATTCTTACTCCCTCTCAGATAGCCATGTCCTCCATTAGTGATCTGTTGAAAAGCCAAGTGGGTGGAATCGAGAGTGTCTTGATTGTTCAGAAATATCATCACCTTATTTAGTATCAGTGAAAGTATTAGTCCTGCAACCTTTGTTTCTAAAGAAGATTGTTAACATTTGTGCTTTATAACATGTAAAAACCTAACCAGAAGCCCTGTGAACATTTGTGTGTGTTCATCTCTCACTCACAAACACGCACACACACACAGAGCATGTGGCACCCTGCTGCTTCATCTGACCATGAGCTGTGGACTTCATAGTGATTACAGCCACCTCTCTTGCAGAGAGCTTTCAGTGCAGGCAGAGAGAAGCTGAACCATCTGCTGTGAGTCAGCAAGGTAAACACAGATGTTACCAAGGCTGAATTTCCACTTAGAGCAAATCACAAAAAACTGAAAATTTGTGCTGTTGATTGATTGAGGGGCGGTAGGGGACGAGGAAGTGTGTGTGTGCACACAGATGTGTGCATCGTAATATAAGTTCATTTTATATGATGTGCAGAAGAGCCACAATTTTCTTAAACATACAAAACCTAACAAAACAAATGCTGACTCAGTGCTGGAAGGGCACTTTGCAGAGTGTCTTAGCAGGATGCTTTGATGTTGAATTGAGGTGGCCCAGTGTCAACACAAGGAAATCTTAGTCAAGTAAAACTTTTTATTTTCCCTTTGCTCTGTAAACACAGCTTATTTCAAGGTTGTGCCTGTACATGGCAGACATCAAGGAGTAGAACACTCTACAGTCCTACACATGATGAGATCCTGTGAAGAATAGAAATTGTTGCTACTTATAATAAAAATATACCACAAAAGCTTGCATCAGTTTAGCCCTAAAGCACCAATGCTCTCCTCAGGGGCATTGCCTTTTGGTGAGAAACACTGAATGTAAACAAAACTTTTGTTGAAAATCCCACAGAGCACCTTTAAGGATATAAAGTGACTCAAGATGCAGAACACTCACTATCTAAAGTCATATTTATTCATAAAAATGCAGTTGCTGTCTTCACCACTTCTTGATCTCAGTTTTGTACACAGTTGTTTTCTATGTTGCTACTATCTCTCTGTTTTCAGCAACGAGTTGTCAGATGGTACCACTGAGTCTTTTGCCCTATATTATTACAGTATTATCATCCCTCCACCAAATAAATCACTTCAGGATGCAGACAGGTGCACAGCTGGGGTCCTTGGAGGGACACTTCACTCCGTTCGCACTTAGCTACTCTCCTCTCCCTTTTTTCTTTTCTACCACCAGATTAATCTCTCTGTGTAGCTCTGCTGAAAAGCATCCCAGTTTGGGTGATGCACAGCCGGAGTGCTATAAATGACTGCAATCCCACACTATAAACTGTGGAGCAGCCATACCACCAACAATAAGGGTCTTAGAGGGATTCATTTAGAAAAGGGGTTGGTGGAAAGACAGCTAGTCAGACAGATGGGCAGAAAGAGACAAAGGACAGACCAAGACAAGAGTTAGTCTGTTCTGTAAAGCAAGGCTGCTTGTGAAGCCCTTTGTTGCTTAATACTGTACAACAAGCAGCACAGTACAATGTGTTAGCTTGTAAGCAGGCCATCACATCTTAAACAGGCTGTCTGTGGAAACATCAGGTAACTGTCACTTTGCACCAGTGCACATGTCTCATGTGATACAAGTGGAACAGTACTGACGTGTTTGTGTCTGCCTATCAATTGTCCCAACACAGTGTCGTAATGTAATAGAAGATTTTATAGATACTAGTGCCTCTGTTTCACATCGTAGCACTCTTTGCCGCTTTGACTCATCCATCATCTTCCTTCATTAGGACAATTTGTTGACCTGAGCACTGATTCAGAACAGTGCTTTTGCTGTTGACCAGCTATGTGTTGACATGTCCCAGTAAACAATTTTAGTTTAAGTACATCTTTGAAGAATTGTACAAAGTATATCCAGCTGCACTTTATGCTCATTATATTTGCTTGTCCTGAGGTCAGGGCGGATGGGCGCCTACCCTGAGTCAAGGTTCTGTTCAAGGTTTCTACCTCCTAAAAGCGAGTTTTTCCTTGCCACTGTTGCCAAGTGCTTGCTCATGGTGGGAACTGTAGGGTGTCTGTTAATAATATTACAAAGAGTATGGTCTAGACCTTCTCCATGAAAGCACAAAGAGAAAACTTTGTTATAAACTGGCACTATAAATAAAATTTAATTTAATTTGTAGAATGACTAAAACTAACAATTACAGATTATTGTAGGAGAGAGTAAAAGACAACAGAATTCACACAAAAAATTTACCAAAATAAGATTGATTCACACATTCTTCTTCCTTATCAAAATCTGGTGCCTACATCACCAACAATGTAACTCAACCGTTCGAAGTTTGGTCATAGATTCGGGTATGCTAGTTTTGTTATGCTAGTAGTGGCTAATTTAGCCTTGAGCAAAGATGAGCAGTGGGCTACAGAGGTCTAGTAAGCTCACTTCTTCCTAACCCCACACCATAGGATTGTTATTATTGTCAAACGCCAACCCATGCTGGCAATTTATCAGATTTCACACAAATAATTTTATACAACTTATTTTCACATATGCAGTAGAGCTTCCCAAGTTCCCCTTTAAGTTATACTGATGAATGTAATGGTTGTAAAGTACTCACCAGCCACTTTATTAGGTGCACCTTTTCAATTGTTTGCAACACAAATAGCTAATCAGCCAAACACATGGCAGGAACTTAATGCATTTAGGCATGGTCAAGATAACCTGCTGAAGTTCAAACAGAGCATCAGAATGGGGAAGAAAGGGGATTTAACTTTGAACGTGGCATGGTTGTCGGTGCCAGACGGGCTGGTCTGAGTATTTCAGAAACTGCTGATCTACTGGGATTTTCACACACAACCATCTCTAGGGTTTACAGGGAGCGGTCCAAAAAAGAGAAAATATCCAGTGAGCGGCAGTTGTGTGGACGAAAATGTTGATATCAGAGGTCAGAGGAAAATGGGCAGACTGGTTCAAGATGACAGAAAGGCAACAGTTACTCAAATAACCACTCGTTACAACCAAGGAATGCAGTATACTATCTCTGAACACACAACACGTCGAACCTTGAAGCACAGGCTGGGCTACAGCAGCAGAAGACCACACCGATTGTCACTCCTGTCAGCTAAGAACAGGAAACTGAGGCTACAATTTGCACAGGCTCACTAAAATTGGACAATAGAAGATTGGAAAAACGTTGCCTGGTCTGATGAGTCTCAATTTCAGCTGCGTTCCGATGGTAGGGTTAGAATTTAGCGTAAACAACACGAAAGCATGATGTTGGCACAATGGATAAGACGCATGCCTTTGGTGTGAAAGACCCAGGTTCAATTCCCCACTGTGACTCATCTACCAATGTGTCCTGAGCAAGACACTTAACCCCTAGTTGCTCCAGAGGCATGCAACCTCTGACATGTATAGCAATTGTAAGTTGCTTTGGATAAAAGTGTCAGCTAAATGAATTAATGTAATGTATATTTATAAAAGAAATTAAGTGCTACATGATGTCTCATACTCCTGTGATACATTATTTTACAACTTGGGAGGGTTGGCTCATCTGGACTAACATATATATATATATATATATATATATAGTGCATCACATATGACCACTGACATTTAACAGGAAAATGTAAGCCTCACAGCACCACAGTCCATTATAAACCACATAATACATGAAGTTTACAAAAGCATTGTCAGGTAAGAATCAAGGCTCCTCTCGTTTTGCTTAATTAGATAAGCAATCTGCAAAATGTTTTTTAATTTTTTAAAATACAACAGAGACATAAAGTAGTACTGACAGCCATAATTTCAGCTTCTGGTAAAACGGTGCAACGTTTTTAATGGGCATTTAGCATGTGAAAGTATAAATTACATATTTGTGTGGCAAAGCACTATAATAGATAAAAAAAACCTTTTTTTTAATGCAAATTCAGAAAGTATTCAGTATTGATCACTTGACAGGTACACGGTCTTGTTATGTGTCACTATTAGCAGGAAAATAAATACATGTTTTCCACCAGGGCAGTATTCAACAGAAGTTTAGCTGCTGGTCTGAGCTTCCCTGCTGTTATCGTTTTATTGCCAATAATATTCATCATCTGTTTGTCTCAGGAAGGTAAGGGCACATTTCTGTCCACGTAGCAAAGCCATAACAGAGCGCTGTAGAAGAACTACATGAAATTAATCCAAATACATATTTTACACCACAAGCCAAAGCACAGCTCTGGAGAATAACTGCATGAAATTAATCCAACTACATGTTTTTTCTACCAGGGCAGTAAAAGTTTAGCTGGCTGATGCTTCCATGCTGTAAGCTAATGTTTTATTGCCAATTACTGATCAGATGATTGTCTCGCTAAGGTAACCGGAAAAGCCAAACCACAGCACTGGAGAACAACAAGGCTACATGAAATTAATCATGATAAGACACTGACAGGGGAAACACACCATGGCTCTCTAGCTAAAGCTATCGCTATCAAACAACAGCTTTCATTTGCATTGCTAAAGTCCAACTAACTTAATTACCTGTCCAGCAGAAAACAGACAACTTCAGCTCCGCTTTGAAAACATCTATCCCACATCAAAGCCTTCCATCTGGGAAAATCCACACCAATTATATCCGTGATTTTTTGCCATCAGCTGTCTGCCAACTCCTCTGGCTTCATGGTATAAAGATCAGGTTGTCAGCTCTTGTGCTAAATAACACGTGTGCTTGTTCATTTGTCCAAATGTCACTTCTTACTTCTAATAATCCAGAAGACTATTCAGAGACTGTTTATGATTATTATTATTATTTCCTCTTCTTCTTCTATGGACACATTTGATGTAGTGACGGCGTGATGTAGCGCTGTTGTTGTAGAAACATGGCGACAAAATACTGCGATGTCTATAGGAGGGGGTGCCCGCAGTTATTTAGATAAAAATGTCTCATTCTAAGGTAATAAAAACATAATGGTTCATTATGCAAGGTCTTTACACACCACTGAAAACATAGTTATAGATATTATATTGCATTTCTGTCAATGAATCCTCAGAAATATTACACACTGAACCTTTAAAAGGTATTACCCCAATAATCCTTTATGTCTGTCTATTGCACTGCAATGGTTTTCCTGAGTTTGCTTTAAAGATCACCTGTACAATGGATCAGTCTTGCAAAATGAGAAATTTTGTAGGCAATCTAAATGAAGCAAAGTACCTTTTTTGTCATTGTCACAAAGAAGAGGTTTGAAGTTCATATGTATTGGCCTTATAGTCCTCCACTGTAAAACTACCAGGGAGGCTAGGTGTCTGCATTTATTAGCAACAAGAGTGAGTAGACAGCATATTTGCTGGACTTGTGTGTGTTAAAGAGATTTCCGGCCAATGTCCATAATTTAATGATGTATTAAGGTTATATACATTGATCAGGCACAATCATTCTTGTAGTCTTCCCACCGATCATGGCAGTCCTCCTTAACACAGAGGAACATTCAAGATACAATGTTGTTTAAACCGTGTTATATTGCATCGTATCTCAGGGAGGAACATGTCAAAGTCTCACATTGGCCCTGTGACTTCACATGTTTGGGTAGAGTTGAGTGTTGAGACTGATATCAAATGGAGATAAATCTAATATTAAAACACATTTCTTCTATCGAACCCTCCCTTATTTATCCTCTGACATATTTTTCATAATTCTGCTGTAGGCGGAGGCTCAAGCAGTGAGTGTAATTAATCTTTAAGTAAACAGGATCAATCCTCTGCATCTGCAATTAATAGGGATGGGATGCTTGTCACTGGTGCAGCCTCACTTAATGATTCATGCTGATCAGAGGCATGTATTTTACTCAGAAAAACTTGCCAAATGCCACATTAAACTCACTTATAGTACATGAATTCACTGCGGAGAGCTGTTAAAGCTTCAAATTTGCTATTTTCCTCGTCAGTGGGGGATATCTTTTCCATCCTCATGAAGCCACTTCCTGTCTCTCTTAATTGTGATCAACATGTAATTGTATGCATGCTACAGCTGGTTGATTTCTCTTCTGACAATTTACGGAGGCTGTTTTATGAAAACTATTATATGTGTGAGCTATTGTTGTTAGTACCCATGAAGTTGTTACTGATTAGATTAGTGTTAGATCTCTAATAGTGAAGCATGCTAATGAGTGTCATGAAGACACGAAGCAACTCTTTACACACACAAAACTACTCGAACTCTAAAAACACCCACACAGACATTCATATCAACCCCAGACACACAGACATATTAATTATGTGAACTTATAAACACTTTGTGCAGATGCAAACAATACCCCCTCCATCTCAGACACAGGAATTTTATTAATAACCATAGGTGTCTGTTTTCCTATGTGGAATGGCAGTGCAATTTTTCATGGCATACTGATGGTGCTATAACACCGAGTTCTATTGTCACTCAGATGGTGTTATGACCTCAGTTGCCGTGCCCCAATGGAAATTTGCCTTTAATTAGAAAAGCAACACATTGGCACAGCAGGCAGGGTCGCGTGGGAGGGAAAAGGGGAATGTGTGAGAGACTGTGGCAAATAAAGTTCCACTGGCAGAGTTAGACACACAGAGAAAGCAATTGAGTTGAATCACAGAGGAGCGTTTAGTCAGCATTGTCTTTGGTTGAGAAAACCATCTGACAGAAAGGAAGGGCACGTAAGGGCACCAACAGAGACATTCAAATTAATGTGTGTTTTTATCAGTACAGCTACATATTAAAGATCACAATCATCCAAATCATCTGAAGGTCAGTATTTAGTGCCCTGACAAGTGTATTTGTCTTTATTTCTGGAAATGCAGAGATTTTCTCCCCTCTACTGACTCAGTTCATCCTTCATTACTTTCATGTAACTCTGTAATAGATGTGGAAGTTATGACCCCTACTCTGCTCTCTGCTAACAAGCTCTTTGTTCCCTGTCCTCTATGCAAACATCCCTGCTGCATCATTTACGCTGGTAATCCTTTAAATCCTTTCTTTATTCACAGTTATCTTGGCGCTAACTTCTAGCGGCTTGGGTGCTTTTGTACTTCGCAAAGGTCACTTGTCAATCAGACGGTGTTGTTTTCTTTTTCTGTTCAGTCATGATAGCTTCTGACGCTCTAACTAACCAGTTTTTCACTGTATTCATTCCAAGCAATCACAATCACATCCTGATTGCCAAATACTTAAATTAATTTCAAAGAATCTCTTCCTCTCTGTGTTATAGTAGTCAGTCGTATGGCACAGCAAATGGAAATTTATTTGAAAATCGTGCCGTGGTCCTCTGGTCTTTAGCAACCCCGGACTATATTACAACGTGTCTTATTAATAAATTTCATGCAATTAAGCACCCAGCCCTGCTATTCCTCAAACTATATGTTTTTAGCAATGTTCTGATGTCAAAATCTCAAAAATTATAAACAGCATTGCATGTGGGTATGCAAGAGTGTCTTGCTCAGGGATGGATGTGTCGCAGTGGGAATCGAACCTGGGTCGATTCACCCCAAAGTCATATGTCTTATCCACTCTTCCATCACCACCTCCACATACATAGAGACGATTAAAAAGTATTTTAAAAAATGCTGTAAAGTTTGAATGATTTCAAACATTGACATGTTAATTGATTATATTTATCGATTAACAAAATGCTACGTGAATGACTGAAGAAAAATATTTGGTGTGACCACCATTTGTTCCATCACTTCCAGGACTTCTTGTTCTTTACGCTAAAGATAGATCTTAATGACTTTTGCTGTATTTTGGGGGTCGTTGTCATGCTGCAGAATAAATTTGGGGCCAATCGGATGCTTTACTGATGGTACTGCATGATGAATGAGTATCTGCCTGTACTTCTCAGAACTGAGTAGACCATTCATCCTGACCAAATCCCCAACTCTGTTTGCAGAAATGTAACCCCAAACTTGCAGGGAACCTCCACCATGCTTTGCTGTTGCCTGCAGACACTTTTTCTTGTATCACTCTCTAGCCATTCAGCAAACAAACTGCCTTCTTTCAAATTTTGACTGATCAGTCCAGAACACCTGCAGAATTTTTCAGTACCCCAGTACCTGTGTTTCTATCCGTAGTTGAGTCGATTAGCCTTGTTTCCATGTTGGAGGTATGGCTTTTTGGCCTCAAGTTTTCCATGAAGGCCTCTTCTGACCAGACTTCTCAGAACAGTAGATGTGTGTTCCAGGGTCCCACTGTTTTCTGCAGCTATGAGGTGATGGCACTGCTGGACATCTTCCGATTGAGAAGGGAAGTAAGCATGATGTGTCTTTCATCTGCTGCAGTAAGTTTCTTTGCCTGGCCACTGTGTCTGTAAGATATTTGCAGAATTTTTGTTTAAAACATTAAAAAAAACTTACCAACATGATCAAAAGAATGTGAAGTAACAGTTCTGACCTTATGTCAAAGGTGTCTATGTATTGTGCTTAAGAGATATCTACTGAAGTCATCATGCTAATGAGCTAGCCCTGGCCAGTCCTGTCTCATAATACCACTTTGCCCAATAGTATAGCTTAAGCCTTCCCTGTAGTTTTAGGTGATAAATGTGTGAGGGCAGGTAGTTCACTATGTGAAAAGTGTCAATTGCGTGAGTCTCACGCTCACTGCATTGAGTTGTTTTATACAGTATATGGTCTTTCCACTGTTCCAACAATCACCAACTCCAGTTTAATATAAACAAACCTTTAAATCCCAGTGGTTGTTGTGAAAATATTCTGGCTCTACACCCTGTCGCTGCCTCTTTGATGCCAGTCCTCCCTCTCGCTCCCACCACAACTGTATTTTTTTAAGTTATTGTTGGTAGCTAAAGTTAGCAAAATTAGCATTGTTGAACTTGATAACTAAGTTAACTAAGTTAGTTAAAATATAGTAAAATAGTTCAAGTTAGATACATGATGTTACCTGATACAACCAGTCTTGCAACAATGCTCTGACATCTGAAAGCCCTCCTGTTTATGTCCGACAACTGTTTAGAAAACAGTTTCAGGGAACTTATCCCTACCTGCCTGCTCACCTCTAATTGAAAATGAATTACTGGACACGTCAGTCGCTCTCTGTCTGAAAATACCACTGTAAAGATGTTATTGTGTGTGTGACTGTACATGTCTATATAATGTTTTGGGTTCTTTCAGCAGCAGTGTTCACCGGGAGAAAGACAGACTGGCCTGATCTAATAAACTAAGTCAGAGATGATTGTCAGAGCAATGCCAATGGGGACCAGCAAGGAGAGAGAGAGAGTGTGTGTGTGTTCATAGGCAGCATATAATATTAAGCATATTAAATTCTCCATCTCTACCTTTGCTGTTTCTCTTGGGATTCATTCAGCGCGAGAGTGATGCGCCTACAGGGAGATAAAAACAGAGGAAGTGCTTTGTAAATGAATAACCTCTGAGCCCCTCACTTCAGCCATTATTCATTAGGCTGTGTGTGTGTGTGTGTGTATGTATGTGAAAGGAAAGGGAAGTTGTTCTTGTGTAAAAGTAGCAGAAAAGTTCAGGACACCAAACAAAGTGTGAGAAAAAAAAAGGACCAAGAATGAGAGAAAAGGTGGACGCTTCTCTGCCACTGCAGTTTTCTTCTAAAGTGTGTGTAAACATGGTCCTGATGTTCCCCAAGAGTCTTCTACACATTAGACCCAGGCAATCACACACCATCAGGCCTCTGCCCATTAACTGCCTGGATCCTAATTAGATCCATGCCTATGCACACATAGTGCATAATACAATCCCCGTATGATCAAATCCAACACCTAATAATGTGAATCAGCTTATTTGGATTACTGCTGGAACACACGGAAGAAATATATGGACGGTCATGGTTGAAATTTCTGTGGTTCTTCTGTGCTTTAGTTTAGTTGCTTCAGTTTGACTTAATGCTGTGCAATTGTGTGGTGATCAAACTGGCAAATACAGTGTTTTCTTTTGAAATGCCAATGGTTTGGACATCATTGTTGCTCAGTGAAACAAACAAAATACCACATTCTTGCAATTTCATGAGTAATCATCAGGGGTCTCATTTATAAACGGTGCGTACATACAAAACAGGGCTGGAAACGTGCGGATGCCACTTCCCAAGCAAAGGTTGTGAGCTATCAAAAACAAACTTGACGGGAAAATGTGCGTCCCGTAAGTAAACTCTGAACCAAGCATACACACATAAAGAGGAGAAATGAGAAACGGCGACTCACATGGCAGAAGGATGAAACAGTTTGAAATGAATAGGCCTACTACTGTGTAAAATATATCAAAATATTACCTCTGAGTACTATAGGCTTAAAGCCTTTCTAAATAATCATACACTCGTTTGATTTTTCCCTGAAGTGCGCAATAAAAAAGCCTACATACATGTTTAAAGACGGGTGGAATGCATTTGGTTTACTCTCTTTTCAAACAGGGGAATCCAAATTAGTACCTGGGTCATCCTGTCTTGCGTGTGTGTCCTCTCTCTGGTCAGTGACATGACTACTCAAGAGGGATGCCCCTTCCTGCAGATTGGTTATAAAGGGGTGGAGCTCCGGTTCCCCCTTTCCTCCAGTGCACAAGCGTTGCGTGAAAGTGCGTTTTTACCCACCAGACAACATGCTTCAGCTTCACCAAAAGGAACGTCAGTGTCACACTGAGTTAAATCTCGTTTTGTAGCTTCTCTGTCAGAATTTGCCTCCTTTTCTTCATGTAGTCAGTACGTATTAATATTAATGAAGGGCATTTCACTGATCATTTATAGGCAACTATGGGCTTTCGAAGGGGAACTTTCTTACAAGTGTGCATACGCACGGTTTTATAAGTCTGAAATTTTTTTTTTTTTTTTTTTTTTGGCGTACACCAATACAACAATCCAGCAAAGACTGGCGAGCTGGCCAGGGTTAAGTAGTGAGCGGTGATGAGGGAATGCAGAACAGGTGCTTGATTGTGACAGAACAGGTGTGCCACAGCCATAGTGAACCGGAGACCATGCCCACCAGCTCCAGGAGACATGGAAGAGAAGACAGACAAAAACAAAACCCACCAAGCACACAGCAAGCACCCAAAAGGCAAAAAGCAAATCAAAAGCCACTCACACCCACAAAGCCACCAGCCCGGGTCATGGTCAAGAGGGCGTGACAAGTCGTTAACATGACTATGTTTAGTATTCAGAGCTTTCATAAAAGGTACAAGAGGTACAATTATATTAGAGGAATAATAATAGGATATATTAGAGGAATAATAATAATCAAGCCCTCTAGAGTCCGTAGTTAAAATGATGGGTGATGTTAGTATAGGACGACAAAGTCCGCATAGGGAGGAGGTTGGCATGGATGGAACATCCAATCAGAAAACGCTTCTATGTGTTGTTCTAGAAAACAAGGACAAACAACTTCTTTTGTTGTTTCATTTGGAGGACTTGTTGATTTGAAGTAGCTACAATTAAATACATTTTTTGCAACTACTTAAACATCCAGGATGTTTCATTGCATTTTTTTATGTGACAGCTCCCATTCCCTAGCATATTTTCCACAATATACATTTATTCACTGTAACCACCCATATTTGTATTTGTAGGACTCAGGACTTTCAACCAAGGAACAAGAGGCTCAACAACAGATAGTTTAAATTGTCTCAAAAACAGTTAGATTTTGTTAGTTTTCAGTTAATACAGTGTATTAAATACCTGACAAATTAAGATACCCATTAACTTGTAAAACTGCCTACAATGGCCTTATATTAAAATATATTAAAGGGATTGATACCACAGTATAAATGCTAAGACAAAAGCTCAGATGACAGATAAATTTATATCATCAGTGTATATGGTCATATGTCTGAACAGGTTGTTACGCTGGTAGGACGCGGGACTTAAAATTGTGATTCTAAACAAAAGTGAGCCTGGTGCAATCTGGCATTTGTCTTCATCACAGTCTTTGCGTTCTCACAGTCTTTGCATTCTCATATGTCCATGTATGTGTGTGGCTGTGTTTGACATGCATGGATGCAGAGAGGGATGGCAAAATGATCCACTCTATCTAAATGAGTCTAAGCCGGCCGCATGGTGGCTGAGCCCAGCAATGGCCATCTGGACCGGCTGGCAGTGCCCAACTAATGGAGCGCATACTGGAGCTTTGGCTGGCAGGGTGAGTCTTCAGTTTGGATAATGACTAAAGTGATTAAATGGGGTGTGGATTTTTAACTTGGCTGTGAGAACATTGTGCAGTAAGTAGTTTCCATTGCTGGCTGTGTAATATCTTGGACACTGGAGCACAAATAGCACTGTAAGTGGATGTGAGGCTGGATGATAATGTTGATGGACCTCATAATTAAAGCAAATCTGCTCCTCAAATGTAGTTTTGTAGACTTGCATCAGTCCAGTTTGTCTAATGGAGGAGCCACACTTAAGGTAGGTTAAAGAACGCTGCAAGCAAGCTTTTAAATTGAAATGATAATTTATGTGTAGAAACTGACTAAAGCTTTCCAATTAATCTAGTGATATATTTGCTAGCATCATAACTAATTAAATGGGGAAAAATCCTCCAAAGTTAATCAGGGTCATTAATGTGATTATTGATCCAAACAACACAGTCTCCTGATAGCTTTGTATTATTATAACTGTTTGCTTATCTATTACTCTGGTTTAATCCTTGAAGTTCTGAAATCAGCCATCAGGGAGTTTCAATATTAGCGCATACTTTCAAGAGCTTATAAGACAGCTTTAAAAAGGATATTTGAAAATAGAATATTTGAAAAACAAACGGAATTTTCTGCTGGGTTTTAATGTGAGACACAGTCCTCTACCTTAGGCGTGCTTGCGGCTGTGTGAGTTGGTATGGGAAGGATTCAGCAGGTCTCATTTGAGGCAGGCGGGAGGGGCCAGCTCAACAAAAACGGGGTCCTGATTCCCCCCAGGCATTGCAGATGTCTCTGTGGGAGGCCTCTTTCACTCTTATCTTTTTTCTCTATTTATCTCCCTCCTTTGGTTTCTTTAATATACTAAGTGGTCTTTGATCATTTGTGGCCTCCAGATTTCTTTTCCTGTATGCTTTCAAACATACATACAAATCCTCACATTCATGAAAGCACACATAGACAGAACCACCAACACCTCAAAATTAGATTTTCCAGATAGTTATGTAGCATGTCTACGTATGGTTTTTAATACAAATTATGAATATTATGAAAATTTCAGAAATATTAATCAATAAATACTCGTTTTCGGGCACCACCGGAAATTCAGTTTGGCCAGGGTCTCCGGACTCCCAAAGTAACGTTATGGGTTTAATAATTACACAATTATTCCTATGATCAGTAGTAATTGCTTAATCATTTCTATAAAATCAGTCAGTCAATCTCATCGAGGGAGTAAATCCAATACACACACACAGTTCCTGTGATTACGGTGAAATTTACTAAAAGGTAGATATAAATGCGGTTAAATATACATCAAAGAAATAATCAATGGCTAAACAAACATAATGCAAACAATGAGAATGTCATGGAGTTTAATGTAAATTGAGTTCTATTGTGGGGAGAATTTGATTCATAGGGAGAAAGAGAACTAATAAACGCAGGTTATATGATACTAACTCGGTTAAATTTTTCTAGGAGTAGGCTGGAATGATTAAGGAATAAAGCTAATAGATTAACAGACTATCGTACATCAACTTAACCACAAACCTTGGCTCGGGTTGTCGGTTTGATTGTCCTTTGTTACTGCTCGTGTAACTAACCACGTGGCTGACCTCCCAACTCTGTTGTCGTGGGGAGGAGTGAGTTAACTCGACGAAATAAAGTTTAAAAGGACTTGGGCGTTCTTTTTTTTGCGTGATTTAACAGTCTGATAACTTCAACAAAAAGAATATAAGATATAAGATGACTTTACAAACAAAAGAAAAAGATAAATTCAACGAAAGTTTGCTGGAAGACAAAGAGAGCTTTAGAAATCACGGTGCCATGCCGTGCCGGACCCTTAGGTTGCTAGGAGACGGAAGCACGCTGAGCGTGTGCCGAGGGCTGCTGAAGAGCCGAAGTACAAGAGAAGAGAGCGAGCGACAAAGAGTTCTGCTGTTTTGTATGTCTGGCCCCTTAGGGCGTGTCCCCAGGGGGCTTGGCTTCCAGTCTCAGGAGGAGGCTTCCGTTCATTAACTTTTAATATGGTCCTAAAGACTATATGCGCGTATTTTAATCAAATATCTTCCCACAATCAAACCTTTAATGTCAAACAGTTATACCGTTCTTAGTTTTAAGCATTTGATAAAAAGGAAAGGAATGTTACTTAATCGTTGTAATATTAGAGTGGTTACCAGTTAAATACATTCAGGATTTCAGAATGAAAGAGAGTTAACTCAACATTTCCTGTATAATATTGGCTGTTACACATTCTTACTTATATAAGCAATATATATATACATAAGCAAGTTACACGAACATGGCATCAGATTATGAACAAATAAGTACAGAGTAATACAATTATACAGCAGAAGCGCATTTCAGAACGATGGCATGTAATACTTAGTTTGTCCTCTTGGGGGACACTGGTTCCACGAGAGAACAAATTGACCCTGTCACTAGGGAAGAAATGGTTATTTAACATTAAATTCGAGCTGGAAAATGTATTTCTTTAACAAGAAACTATAAAACGGTGTTGAAGCATGGCATTGGTATAACATAAATTAAAGAAATATCAGTGAGTATTGAGGAAGATTAAAACACTGCAAATTAACTTTCTTTATGGATTCTTCTTTTCAACAACAACAACATGGTAATGTAACTATTCAAATGGAGTGGAGAGACCTGCTAAGTAAGTTAACAAAGATTATTTAATTAAACAAGGTAATATGCAAGTTATAAGGAGACAGTATTCTTGTTCCCACAAAGGAATGTGTGCTGTCCTCCTCTGGTGTTCTGGAGTTTCTCACCAATTCACATCTGGGTGTGAAGATGAGAATATCCTTTGATGCGAGGTAATTAAACAAAGAAGAAGGTCAGTTGCCATGGTTACGTGTGTGGAGGGGCAGTTTAGGGTTTCCTGCCCTCCTTCCAAAAGAGTTCTGATAGGCTGTTCAGAAGAAAGTTAGTTTCTGGTTAGTGTTGATATTGTCATTTTAACAGTCAGGGCAGTCTTATCTCAGCTTCACCAGAGGTGGTAAGTTGTACGATCTATCTGCCCAAAACAGCACTTAGGGAAAGCAAACCTTTCACTTGGGTCAGGCTGTCAGTAGAGGGGGAAATATCTCAAGCCCCCCCCCCTTTCCTCAGGGAGAGACAGAGATTTTTGGAATCTCATAATCGCATAAAATAATTAAAACAAACCTGGCTGATCCACTACAGTTATATCAGGGATCGCATCTGAATCAAACATAGTACCACTGCCCTCAAACACTAGAATGCCAGGTCTTAACAAATGTAATAATCAAAGGCTGATGTTACTTTATCACAAATGTATGTGTCAGTCAACAGGTAAATGAAATTGCCGTAAAGAAATGCCAAAGATATGTTTGTAGGAATGTAGAAACAGTGTTTGTCCGTCAAAGACCATCCATTTTCAAATGTAAAATGTCCTGTTAGTACATGTAGTATCTCCCAATTACTTAATAATGAAATTTAAGGGACAGTTGACGCTTGTCCTAAAATTATGTATTTATGTTAAAAAACAAACACTGGCTAATATTGAAATTGACTCTGACCTCAAAAACAGTATCGGTCAGGCTGTAGTAACACTAATGATGGTATACATTGTATTCCTATACATTGTTTTTTTATTTAAATAGCACGTATCCAAACAAAGTTGCAATGTTCTTCACGTAAGATGACAATATAACTTTCTTTTTTAAATGCCATCAGTAGCCACTATTGACTTTTCCTGAAAAAACTAATTTCAAGAATTTACTAATTAAGAACATCACAATGCTGGCACAGAAACAGCTTGAGTTTGAGGATAAGAAAAACTTAACTGAATCACCACTAGCACGGTTACTCTGACTTAAAGTAGGCTTACCTCCCTGCGTACCCCTATGCTATGCAAATAGCTGCCGAGCAGATGACCTTTTTATTAAGTGGAAATAACAGGCATGAATATGGAAATATATGTCTCTGGTGACTTTGGCCAACAAGCAGGGGTGCAGAATTGCCCACCTGCAAAGCCTGAAATTTTGAGTGTGACCTCCACTGTGATCTGCCTAAAGAGAGAGATACCTGCAGACTCGGTGCATGTGTGTGGTGGCCGTGGACTGTAGAGGATAATGATCACAGCTCAGGGCAACCGGGGAAGACTTAAGAGGATTGTTATGCTATGCCCTTGTGTGTGCCTTTGTACCTCTGTGCCTGTTTGCACGCACAGTATGTGCATGTATTTGTGCCGGCACACAGGAATTCACTTTTGTGTGTCCTGTAAGTGTGTATCTATCTTGGTCCTTGAGTGTGTTTGTGTCAGTTTACCTTTATGCACCTCTGCCTCCATATGTTTTTGCATATGTCCACACTGCATGACTTTGCACATCTTTATTTTGGGATCAGAGTTGGCCATAAAAGTGTGCACTGGGTGGAATGAGTTTGCCTTAAACTGAATAAATTAAATTTCAAGTAAATAAAACTTTAAAGTAAACTTTTAGAGGACAGATGTCTTTGAGGTTGTTTAAAATTTTACATACATAGCATAAGTAATGAAAAGTATAGGTATCAGTTGTATTACAGCAAAGACATGCTGCTTGGTATGATTAGAGTCAAAAGTCAGTAACAGAAGCAAAAATTTTAAGCATTGCACTGGGCTCAAAAGTATAAATATGTATAAATGTGAGATTATTTTTACCAAAACAGGGTTGAATGTGCTTGATAACCAGCATTGCTATTGTCCATTTTGGTTCATCTGTGGTAAATTGTTATATTCATTCAGTATAAATGTAGACAGTTTGCATGTGGTGGTTAACACCTTTGTGTAACTCATCACAGACACTCCACCATTCCATGTCTGCACTGGTCTCTTTTATCGAACCTTACAGTTAAAGCCAACACTAAAAGCTGCATATTAAGATCCAGAGGCGAGTGCTGTGAGTAAATGGGACTGATTAACAATGAAGCAGCACACAGAAGATAGACAGACAGATGGGAGTCGGACACAGACAGAGAGAGGGTGAGAGACGGAGCAAAGTATAACCACACAATCCTGTCCAAGGCTGGGTGGAAGTGACTTTGAATTCTCAGTAGAGTGTTGTTGTGTGTGTGTGTATGTGTGTGTGTGTGTGTGTGTGTGTGCCAAGGGGAAAGATTCTGCATATACTCTGGCGCTCAAATTTACATAGAGGGGAATAGACCAATGAATATTTAAAAACAGTGAGTCACTTGACAACACACACACTGATTGACAGCCATGCAGACAAACATTTTAGTTAATTAGTGCCATTGTAGGTTTTACAGGTTCAGTGTGTAATATTTCTGAGGATCTATTGACAGAAATGCAATATAAGATCCATAAATATGTTTTCAGTGGTGTGTAAAGACCTTACATAATGAACCATTATGTTTTTATTACCTTAGAATGAGACATTTATATCTCCATAACCGCGGGCACCCCCTTCTATGGAGGTCGCTGTATTTTGTTGTCATGTTTCTACAATAGCCGACAATGGACAAACAGCGCTACATCACGCCGTCACTACATCAAATGTGTCCATAGAAGAAGAAGAGGGGAAAATAATAATAATAATCTTCTTCAGTAGTCTTCTGCTTTATTAGAAGCAAAAAGAGAAGTGACATTTGGACAAATGAACGAGCACAAATGTTATTTAGGACCAGAGTCGACAGCCTGTGGATCTTTATACCATGAAGCCAAACCGGGAAAGATACAAACAGCTGACGGCAGAAATCACGGATGTGGACTTTCCCAGATGGAAGGCTATAATGTGGGACAGATGTTTTCAAAGCGAGCTGAAGTTGTCTGTTTTCTGCTGGACAGGTAATTATGTTAAGTTTGTCAGACTTTAGCGATGCAAATGAAAGCTGTTGTTTAATAGCTTTAGCTTGAAGCTGGCTATGATCACCGAGCGAAGTGAGTTGTCAATAGTTGCATTAACTTCATATCGCCTACTTATTCTCCAGCCTGTGGGTTGGCTTTGCCAGTTAAGTTAGCGAGACAATCAGCTGATCAGTAACGTTAATTGGCAATATTGGCAATAAAATCTGTAAACTAGCTTAGAGCATGGAAGCATCAGCCAGCTAAACTTTTACTGCCATGATAGAAAAATCATGTAAGGTTAGTTGGATTGGTTTATTCTCCAGCGCTGGCTTTGGCCTGTGGTGTAAAATATGTTGTTGGATTAGTTTCATGTAGTTAGTCTCTCTCCAGCACTCTGATTTGGCTTTGTCGGTTATGTTCGTGAGACAATCAGCAGATTACTAATTGGCAATAAAACGGTAGCTTACAGCTGGAAGCTCAGATCAGACAGCTATGTGTTGTTGGATTAGTTTTATGTAGAGAATATCTCTCAACAGAGCTCTGTTTTGGTTTTGTTATGTTCGTGAGACAATCAGCTTAGAAGGCAGCTTCCAGCATCAAAGCTCAGATCAGACAGCTAAACTTTTACTGCGCTGGTAGAAAAAATATGTGGGTGGCGATGGTGCAATGGATAAGACGCCTGCCTTTGGTGTGAGAGACCCAGGTGCAATCCCCCACTGTGACCTATCCACCATTTTGTCCCTGAGCAAGACACTTAGTTGCTCCAGAGGCGTGCGACCTCTGACATGTATAGGAATTGTAAGTCGCTTATAAAAAATAAGATAAAAAAGCGTCAGCTAAATGAATAAATGTAAATGTAGTTGGATTGTAATTTAATGTAGTTCTTCTCCAGCCTCTGTTTTGGCTTTGTTAAGTGGACAGAAATGTGCCGTTACCTTCCTGAGACAGATGATGAATATTATTGGCAATAAAACGGAAACAGCAGGGAAGCTCAGATCAGCAACTAAACTTCACAAGAGAGATTATATAGATGACATTCCATCAAACTAATTTTGACAGCTACTTCCGGTCCCGCCCCCAAACCGGATATGTGTATGTAACTGATAAGAGGGGTGTATCCGGTCCCGCCCAAACCGTAAATATGTGTGTGTAACTGATAAGAGGGGTGTGTACATCCTTCCGTTGTGTGTTTTTGACTGATAATTGGAGGAGGTTTTTCATTGATTTAAAGACTTTATTAAGTAATAAAACATGAACTTGAATGAATTAACTAGTAGGTGTTTATGGCAATAAATTTATCAGTAAAAACAAGTAAGTTATAAGTAAAGGAGGAATCTCCGGGGCCAGCAAAGGATCAGTAGGAGGTTTCTTCATAGATTTGTAATCAAGTCAGTCTTTATTATTAAACAAGTAAAGAATGAATTGAAATAATTACAGTAAAGCTGTAAAATGGTATAACGGTGAGTAAAAATTAAACAGCATTATAAATTACCTTCAACAGCATGCAGCAAAATAAGAGTGAGTTCCAAAATTAAACTTTGTAAAATCTTTGCTAAAGCTGTGTGTGACAATCTTACCATCATTAAAGAACTAAAGAATAAATTGAATTAATTATAGTAAAACAGTAAAATAGTATAACAGTGAGTTAAAATTAAACAGCTTTTTAAATTACCTTCAACAGCATGCAGCAAAATAAGAGAGTTCCAAAATTAAACTTTGTAAAATCTTTGCTAGTGCTTTGTCTTACAAACTTGCCATCATTATCACTCTTGTGAAAAGCTGTAGCCTAGTCTGTGTCTCTTCTTCTCTGTACTCTCTCTTTCTGGTGTAGCATAGGCTGTGCAGGGTGAATTGAGGAATGTGCTCCACCCCCCGCACCTCCTTCCATCCCTCCCTCCCTCTGTTTTCTCAATGAGCCGTGTTGTGTGTTTTAACTGTCATTAGCATCTTCAGGTAATCTTGTAGACCAGTTATGGAATAGAGTTATCTATAACCCTAGACTCCGGTTGTTAAAAGCGGTCTGGTTTTATCAGACAGAATTCGTTTTTGAATCAGGAACCTATTTTTATCAGCCGGAGACAAGAGTTTGGAACTACAGACTTTATATAATAATCTGGTTGTACCAGAAGTAACGGTCCCCAACCCCTCACCAGTTATCTGCCACATGCTGTCACATACAAAATAAGAGGATGGGCAGAGTTAGCCGTGAGCCAATGATAAGAGACTAGGAGGGGTTACCATAGACCAATGATGGGAGTCCGTGAAAATAAAAGGAGTCCATTTAGTCATTCAGAAACATAAAACAAAACTATTCCAAAACAACCTAAACATGAGAAAGGGGGCAGCCAATTCGAAGATGATCAGCCAGACACCTTACCGAGTTATCAAAACTCAAACCCGGGAGGAGCCCCCACGGAACGAGTGTTGTATTTGAGCCGGATCCAGACGCCGCCCCCACGATACACTTCATGAGGAATGGAATTTAGATTCAGGACGTGTCTGGGGGTATGCGTTCAATTATGATGTAAACGAACTTTATTTTTACCAGTTGGAGAAAGGTGAAACATTTGGACCCCTCACAGCAAAAGCAACGCTCATATCAACGGACTGGGCTGTGCTGAGTCTGTTGGTTTTAAACAATCTCAAAGCCACGACGTCTGAGGAACCTGCTACAAAAGACAAGCAGACTCAAACAAGTGTGAGAATCAAGCAGGAAGTTCCACCCGTGTTTGTTCCTAAAAAAATTGTATCCTGTAGTGTTTGGGAGACAAAAAGCTCGGCTTCCGGCAGATGGTTCTACCGCGCAAGCCATCAGAAGAGCAAAGGAGATGAAGCCTTGGATGAATTTGTCTTGCAGTATTTCAATACTGAATGTGGCGTTACGATGGTTACCATTAACACTATTATAAATATCTGTACCATTTTTCATTTAGTTTATAGCAACATTACCTTCACTGTCTGTACCTCTGTGTGTATATTGTGTAGGCTGCCTCCCTCCCCTCTCTCTCTCCTTACATCCCTCTCTCTTTCTCTTTCTCTTTCTCTCTCTCTCTCTCTCTCACCCCAACCGGTCGAGGCAGATGGCCGCCCACCCTGAGCCATGGTTCTGCTCGAGGTTTCTGCCTCTTAAGAGGAAGTTTTTCCTTGCCTCTGTCGCCTAGTGCTTGCTCTTGGTGGGAACTGTTGGGCTTCTGTAAATATCATCACAGAGTACGGTCTAGACCTGCTCTTTTATGAAAAGCGCTGTGAGATAACCGTTGTTGTGATTGGCGCTATATAAATAAAATTGAATTGAAATTGAATTGAATTGGCGTGTTTCAGACTTCATTAAGGATAGCTGTCGAGGTTTGGATGGAAATGATGGTTGAAAAAGCAGAAAAGCTAAAAGATCTCTTCAAAAAAAGTCAGACCTCCTGGGAGATTCTGCAAATGAAAAAGACTCCTCCAACACCGCCCCCTAAGCCCGGCCCCCTAAGAAAACACAATTTAAAGGAGGACACTGGGGACAAATTCTGAAATACCATGTCTTCGAACCAGCAGACTCTTAGAAAAAGCAACTCTCTTCCTCTTCTTCTATCATATCCAGGGTCAGAGGACACAGCTACCCCTTCTACAACACATCCATTGATGACCCACTTTAGCATAAGCAACATGCCTAGTTGGTGGTGTACGGATCGCGAGCATGAGAGCCTCGGTACTGGTCCTGCACCAGCAGCAACACAGCAGGCCCGGGGTACCACTTCCAGTCCCTCTGCTTCACCACCACCACGAGCAGGGCTGCCAGGGACCCCTTTCATGCTAGAGACGGACTCTGGCTGCATCTCCCCTCTTACACCACCTCCATCACCCGACTGGCCCTCTTCTTCTTCTTCAACATCCTCGGCTCCGAGCGCCTCACCACCAGGCTCTCCCCAAAGAACGGATGAAGCTGACGGGGTGCTCACTCCATGTTTGTGAACACAGTGAAAGCTGTGGTGCTTCGACTGCTGAAGAAAGTTCTATACAGATATAGAAGTGACATTTGTAATGGCTGTAAGATACAACACCCGAGCCAGATGCAACATGAGTCTGTTTGACATGCCTGACTACTTCCGGCATTATGATGAGCTGTTAAAGCGGCTCTGGACGGATCGTTTCATTGCTACCATTCAACGGGCGCTTCACTCGCGAAACATCCACGTGTCTGCATACAGGGTCCATGGTGCTTCCGAGGCCTTTCTTCACAACCTCAAAATGACACGACGCATCGGTGAGAAAATTGAGAAAATATATGACATGTTGATCGGAGAAGATGAGGCCAAGATCAAGGAGATGAATGAAGTTGTGGACTTTTGGAAGGGAATAATTAATTCATAATGGGTAAGTATTGTAGAAAATATGTTACATATTGTTTATTTTGTGAGTTATTGTGTAAAGAAAAAATTACCTTGACTGAAGTGAGAAGATTGCATAATAATATTTACCATATTGTAGGAGGGAGTGTATTGAAATTAACATTGAGTGTGTTGAGAGGATGATGTTTGTGAAAACTAATAATAAAAATCATAAAGACCCTTGTATCCTGTTGTTGTTTTCAAAAACCCTCAAAGAGAACAGCAGGAAACATGTCTGAAAAAAGAAATTATGAAAAAAGTGTATTATAATCCATCACATTCGGCTAGTTTTGGCGGAGTAGACAGACTCCACAGAGCGTTACAGGATGAAATGGGGAAAAAAGTAAATGTAGAATGCGTCAAAGATTTTTTATCTGAGCAGGATTCATATACTTTGCATAAACCTGCCAG
>NC_060153.1:17816933-17825197 GCF_021292245.1 Micropterus dolomieu
AAGCACTAGCAAAGATTTTACAAAGTTTAGTTTTGGAACTCTCTTATTTTGCTGCATGCTGTTGAAGGTAATTTAAAAAGCTGTTTAATTTTTACTCACCGTTATACCATTTTACTGCTTTACTGTAATTATTTCAATTTATTCTTTACTTGTTTAATAATAAAGACTGACTTGATTACGAATCTATGAAGAAACCTACTGATCCTTTGCTGGCCCCGGAGATTCCTCCTTTACTTATAACTCAGTGCTATACTTTTTTTTAATGATAAATTTATTGTTAATTAATTAGTTTGATGGAATGTCATCTATATAATCTCTCTTTCACATTTTACTGCCCTGGTGGAAAACATGTATTTCTTTCCAGTGCTAATGGTGATATATAACAAGACTGTGTGCCTATCGAGTGACCAATAATGAATACTTTCAGAATTTGCATTAAAAAAAGGTGTTTTTAGGATATCGCTTCCCACTGTGCAAACAAATGTGTAATTTGTACTTTCACATGCTAAATTGCCGTTAAAAAAGTTGTACCGTTTTTCCACAAACTGAAATTATGGCTGTCAGTACTACTTTGTGTTTCTGTTTTACTGCTTTACTGTAATTATTTCAATTTACTCTTTACTTGTTTAATAATAAAGACTGACTTGATTACGAATCTATGAAGAAACCTACTGATCCTTTGCTGGCCCCGGAGATTCCTCCTTTACTTATAACTCAGTGCTATACTTTTTTTTAATGATAAATTTATTGCCATAAACACCTACTAGTTAATTCATTCAAGTTCATGTTTTATTACTTAATAAAGTCTTTAAATCAATGAAAAACCTCCTCCAATTATCAGTCAAAAACACACAACGGAAGGATGTACGCACCCCTCTTATCAGTTACACGCACATATTTACGGTTTGGGCGGGACCGGATACACCCCTCTTATCAGTTACACGCACATATTTACGGTTTGGGCGGGACTGGATACACCCCTCTTATCAGTTACACGCACATATTTCTGGTTTGGGGGCGGGACCGGAAGTAGTTGTCAAAATTAGTTTGATGGAATGTCATCTATATAATCTCTCTTTCACATTTTACTGCCCTGGTGGAAAACATGTATTTCTTTCCAGTGCTAATGGTGATATATAACAAGACCGTGTGCCTATCGAGTGACCAATAATGAATACTTTCAGAATTTGCATTAAAAAAAGGTGTTTTTAGGATATCGCTTCCCACTGTGCACACAAATGTGTAATTTGTACTTTCACATGCTAAATTGCCGTTAAAAAAGTTGTACCGTTTTTCCACAAACTGAAATTATGGCTGTCAGTACTACTTTGTGTTTCTGTTGTATTTTAAAAAAATTAAAAAGACATTTTGGTAAAATTTGCAGATTGCTTGTCTAAATAAGCAAAGTGAGAGGAGCTTTGATCCTCACCTGACAATGCCTTTGTAAACTTCATGTATTATGTGGTTTATAATGGACTGTGGTGCAGAAACAATGAGGCTTACATTTTCCTGTTATCTGTCAGTGGTCATGCTTGATGCACTAGATGTGATAGTGTTTGAGATGTTCTTCATTTACTTTGGTATGTTAGTCCAGATGAGCCAACCCTCCCAAGTTGTAAAATACTGTGTTACAGGAGACATCATGTTGCACTTCATTTCTTGATGTAGCTGTTGTTTATTAATGAACAAGTAACAACAATATTAAAAAAAACCCATATGTTTTTACTGAATAATTAAGTAAATAAAGAAACCTGATTTCTTGACTGGCATTTCTCTGCTATCTCATAGATGACATCTTTTGTCCCGTCTAAGGCACCGTAGCTATACAACTCGCTTGGATAAGGGAAGGGGGGTGCAACCCTCACCACTAGATGTCACTAAAACTTACACAATAAACCTTTAAATAAAATTTATGGAGCTGGGGGAGGTGTCATGGTTTTGGGTTACGTGTTATTATTTCCTGTTGTGTCTTTGGTTCTTCACCTCCTATCTCTATATTATGTTTTTCCTTGTCTTATTTAATCATCTGTTCCCCTTCCTCTTATGTTGGTGCATTTACCTCCCTGTCTGTGTTTGCTTGTCCTCTGTACAGTATTTGATTATGTTTTCCTGTGTTTCCTTTTTTACTTTTGTGTCATACCTCTCGTTTCTGATGACTTCACTTCCTTCCCTTGTGTTGATTGTTTGTCGCACACTGATTAGTTTCACCTGTCCATCATTATCTCCACCTCTCTTGTGTATTCAAGGCTATCTATTCCCTTTGTCTAGGGTCACTTCATGATTGTCTACATACCTTATATTCCAGCCACATTATTTTTCCAAGTTTCTTCCTTGTAAATTTACAGCTTTAATCTCTGACTATTACCACCCTCCTCTGTAATTTAAAGAAGATTCACAGTGGTCCTATATACCTTCAGACGACCTTCTTAGCTTTAGCTAGGTAGCTGATTAAGTTAATGTAAGTTCCATGAGTTGGTTAACAACTCTGTCTCTGACTAACTTTTTAACATTTCAAGCTAACTTGTTTTAAAACAATAATCTTGTAAAGGGGTTCTTAACAATGCACTATGTTGCACTACTACATATTTTGTCATACTAAAAGACTGAGACTAGTGCTGCATGTCTCAAGCAAAAGTCAGCATCCTCAGCAGTTGATGATGCATGTAGATAAAAAGAAATCATGGAAAGAAGCATTGTTCTTGTATTGCGGTGTAGAGTTTGATAACCTTAGTATCCAGAGTGTTAACACAAATTAGCTAATCAGCCAATCACATGGCAGCAACTCAGTGCATTTAGGCATGTAGAGGTCAAACAGAATGGGGCATCAGAATGGGGAAGAAAGGGGAATTAAATGACTGAACGTGGCATGGTTATTGGCGCCAGACGGGCTGGTCTGAGTATTTCAGAAACTGCTGATCTACTAGGATTTTCACACACACCCATCTCTAGGGTTTACAGGGAGCGGTCCAAAAAAAGAGAAAATATCCAGTGAGCGGCAGTTGTGTGGAGGTAAATGCCTTGTTGATGTCAGAGGAGAATGGGCAGAATGGTTCAAGATGACAGAAAGGTAACAGTAACTCAAATAACCACTCATTACAACCAAGGTATGCAGAATACCATCTCTGAACACACAACACTGTGAACCTTGAAGCAGATGGGCTACAGCAGCAGAAGACCACAGTGGGTGTCACTCCTGTCAGCTAAGAACAGGAAACCGAGGGTACAATTCGCACAGGCTCACCAAAATTGGACAATAGAAGATTGAAGAAATGTTGCCTGGTCTGATGAGTCTCGATTTCAGCTGTGACGTTCAGATGGTAGGGTCAGAATTTGGCGTAAACAACATGAAAGCATGTATCCATCCTGCCTTGTATCAGTTCATGCTGGTGGCGGTGTAATGGTGTGGGGGATATTTTCTTGCCGTTCTAACCTTTGACATCAACAAGGCAATGTGTGTGAGTGTGTGTGTGTGTGTGTTTGTGTGTGTGTGTGTGCGTGTGTGTGTATGTGTGTGTGTGTGTAATCAAATTTGACTCTTCAATATGAAGATTCGACTATTTGTTCTATCCCTTTTTCCCCTCCACCAGCCTACAGGAGTTCACATTTTAATGCCTTTCTTTGTCATCTGTAATGTGAAAACAGATCATCAGATTTCCGCACAGTCAGATAGAGTAAAAGTGTGTAGTTAAGTTATAAAATCCCTGCCCACCATGGAGCGTCTCTCCTTCCGGGCTGCTGACAATGATGACAGACTGACTGAAGAGTGCCTTGTTTGCTGTTCTGATATAAGTCTAGTTTAAACACAGAAGAATGTAAACACCTCTAAACCATCCTGTGGGTAAGTGATGAATCAAAGACTGACCTGCACAGAGTAATTAGGAATCCCACTAGCTGGTTTTTTGACGTTGCAAACTCTGAGGTCTCAGAGCTGATCTATAAAATGTAAACCACACAGGTTGCAGTAAATTACACCACATACAGGGCTTCAAAACTATTCAGTGTGCAGATTATTCTTTGTTTTTCACAACAGAGTAACTTCTCAGTCAATGTAACATCTGTCTCTTAAAGAAATGTCAAAATAAAACAGTATATAACATCAACCTTTAATTTTTTACTTTCTACTAACATATGTAAAATGTTAGCCTATAATTAACATTTTAATATTTTCATTTACAGCTGTAAACTATAATATATTGTTTAGATCACACTATTCAAAATTAAAATAGGAAACTGATGATGAATAAAGAATGCGATTTCGATTAGTCTGATCAATTTTATAACAAAGTATTCCTAATACACAAGCGATGGTTTAACAATCTAAAACTCGTCTTGCATTCATGAAAACATCAATATTAAAAGGTTACAAATGTAAAAGTTGTTTTGTATCACTTGAAATAATGTGTTGTAAGAGCTATTTTAATGATAAGAACCCAGTGTCATAATTTCACATCAGTAGTGTTCAGGTGTTGTGAGTAAAAAGAAAAGGCTGAGCAAAGCAGGAGCTGAAGAGCTGGAAGCTGAAGCTGTTATCCCTGTAGAGGTGGACACAGCAAATCACATTTGGAGGGTTCTGCAATCAGCTCCTCTGGCACCTGTAAAGACAACAATGGGAAGACAGTTAAGTCGCCATAAAGCTACTGAACTCTGAGATTGCCTCAGCGTGATAACCTCTCTGGCATGTAACAGTCATTAGGGGTGGCAATGTGAAATACACCGTTTACTAATATGTCCAATATATGGTTTGCTGCTGGACACTGGACAATAATAATCCATGCTGCTAGACACCTGTTGACTACTCAAGTCAGATATTATTAAATGGTTATTATAAGGATCTTATTTTGTATTTCTTATTGAACTGTACTACCTTTTTAGGCAAATTCTAATCCAACAAACAAACTCAGAGGCGTCTCTCACACACCTAAATTCTCGCCTTAACTAAACCATCACCCTAGTTACAGCCCAGCTACCTGTCTGTAGGTATAACGCTAATTATGTACTGACAAAAATGGTGGATGCAAGTCTCTGCAGGTAGTCTACAACATCTGTTCTGCCAAATTATGCATCCACCTCTTAAGCTCCTCATCAGAAATGTCGCTGGTCAAACGCAAGTATCACCTCAGACTGTTTGCTGAGTCTCAAGGAATGCTGCATCTACTAAGTGTAATAACTTACTGATGACTATTAACGTCCTTCAATATGTACTTCGAATCAATCATCCTCACTGATGAAGCTCACAAAGAATTGTATATTGTTTTTGAACAGTAACGTTACACTCGGAGGTGCACTGCTCTCCTTGGATTTTGGCTTCTCTCTTCTTGCTTACTTGTTTTTGACTGCTTAATAGCTGTGGTTAGCTGTGGTTGGCTGCTGGTATCTGGCTAATTAGCGTAACGAGTTGTTAGCTAACAAGCTATATGCCGACATTGATACCTGTTAAATATTGTTAACACATAAATAAAATACAGGAATTTCACTCACCAACTGGAACACGGACTTCCTGGAGGTTCTCTCTCCAATAAACCGCACAGCCTGCCATTATTCATCTGGTATTTGCATGTAGAAAAGTCCAAATGGCTCCAAAAGGCTGAGCCTCAGAGCTCCGTGTAGCTGAGCGAGGCTAACAGACGGCGAACTGAGTGCCAGCAGTGACTGCGGCTAGAGACACCTGTCAGTCAAAGCGGCCACGCCCCTAATATTGTAGTACTTTAAGGCTTAATATCATTTAAACAGGTGGGTTATAAAAAAATTCACCCCCCTCACAGTTGTAACGAAGGGCAAAATTAGCAATATACACTAAAACCATTTTTGTACCAGGCTATAAACATGTTTTATTCTGCTGTAAAGTTGGGCATTTTAACATGGAGGTCAGTGGAGATTGACTCCCTTTTGGATCCAGCCTCAAGTGGCCACTCGATGAACTGCAGTTTAAGTTACTGCCTGACCGGTATCTGAAGGGAGAGCCGGAGGTTGCCGCTTGGTGGAGAGCGAAGAGGGAAAAAAAAGAAAGTGTATGGCCGGGATTTTGTCTGGGAAAAACTAATGCAACTTGACCGCAACCCCAAAGAGCCAGGCTCATTGGTATGGCGGTCACAGCGCATACTCAACCGTAGTGACGGTGGTCTGTCACACTGAGCAGGTGGATTGGATTACAAGATGTAATTAGCTTGTTAAAAGATTGCACGTAAACAATAGCGGTTATATGCACATTGTAGAGTGTGTGCGTTTGTGCACCAAACTTAGCTGCATGCAATATAAAAGAGTGTAACTTTGCTTAAAAGGGGGTTTACTTTTCTGTAGCTGCTCCGTGGCACCACACAGTCGCCGTTTTAAGGCTTCAGGAGAGCTCAAGTTCTTTTTCCCTTTGGTAAGAAGCAATCTTTACTGATGTTTTGGGAGTGTTTGTGTACTGGACTCATTATGGGTGTACACCACAGAGACTGAGAAAAAATCCCGGGGTATATTTTATTTTCTTATTTTGAGTAGTTTTGGCCCATTTTCTTTTGATGTAAATTCAAATATATAATTTTTGTGTGCGTTAGATTTTACTGGGGTTTAAGTGTGTAATAACTGTGGGAAGAGTGAGAGGGTGTGTTAAATGCGCTATAGTTTCAATACATGTTATGCAACTAAACCCTCTGAGTTGCTCTCATTAATTCTCCATCCTCATCCAAACCTTGACAGAATTGTGGTTACTAAGCTATGATTGGACAGCCCAACAAAAAACTTTAAGTTCTCCCCTCTTGTATTATTGAAATAAGAGCCTTTGTATTAGCCTGTGACTTTTCTTACTGTTAATACTATTTTAATAATGTACTTAATAATACCACTAGAACAAAGTTAGACAACACAGTAGGGCTGACCCCCAATAGTCGAAGATTCGATGCTTCGATGGGCGGAGCCTGATTCGACTGTCAATCTCATGGTGCTTTCAGACCAACTGCGAATTTTTGCCTCGCGAAGCTTTCCTCGCATGAGTTCATTCGCTGCAAGTGTTCACACACAACGCGAGAAGGCGATTTTTATGCAATAACGTTAATTAACACAACTCGCCCTTACTACAACTGTATGAACCCAAAGTAGACATTTTGCTGTGATTAAATAGCAATAAACGGATTAAACTGATGCCAAAATAACTACAAAATTATGCAGATTTGTTAAACATATGAATTCATGCTTTGTCAGGTCTGTCAGCAAGACAGCAGGACAACAACTTCTAAAATGTTTGTTTTCTGAATGGAGTTTAGATCGATTGGGGCTATGCTATGCTAACTTGGTCATAGTAAAGTACAATGATATCTGGAATAAAGTTACAGACACGTTTTCTGAACTCACCAGGTAGTTCAACCTCCTCGCTTTCTTTTCTCCAAGTAATGTCCAGTTTTGTCCATTTTGTATATAAATATGAAGTCGTAGTCCGACAGAGCTAACGACTCTAACAACAACACTGGAACCGGATGTGCATGGAAGCTAGCAGCTGAGAAGCTCCAGTGAAGATAAATCAACGTTGAAATCTCAAAAACTAAAGTAAAAAGCTAATTTAATAAAAGCAGTTAACTCCAGGCTCCTCCCGCGAGTAATCGGTGTAGTTGTCAGAGCCGAATCCGACCGACTATGGGTGTTTATTTGTCCAATGGTTGCAGCGTTGCACCCTGCTCCTCTTCAGCAGCTCTCAGCCGGCCAGCAGATTTTCAATCCCCTGCTCTGCCCGGCCCTCTCCACACAACGCTCTGAAGCCTCAGTGACGTACAGATAATCTCAACACTGATAGGTTATCGCGACTCAGCGTCATGCGACTTTTTCGCTAGAGTTGAAAATATTCAACTCACTTGAATTCCTTCGCGTTGTCTTTGCATCGCCGGCCCCGCCCCCTTAGCGTTGCTTTGTGCCGCCCAACAGGAAATCGCGGCTCTACGTGTCTTTGCATTGACTTTGTAAACTCACCGCCCTAAACGCTCGCTTCGCTTTTGGTCTGAAAGCAGCATCACAGTGGAAGCTTCGCAGTGAAACAAGTATCATGCCATTTTGGCGATATGGGGGTGCCCCATGTCTGATTTTACATAGAACTACCAGTTTTCTCCCAATAAGTTAATATTATATATATTACAATATACATTTCAACATTTAATGCTGTAAATAAACATGTAAAAAGAATTAAACTTTCAATAAATGTTTTTAAAAGTGCATAAATAAATCCAAAATTGTAACCCCAACACTGGATCGTCAGTGCGCATGTGTAAGCATAGCGTGTGTGTGTGTGTGTGTGT